>NC_074700.1:18741760-19041760 GCF_029448725.1 Salvelinus fontinalis | reverse complement strand
TTTAAATGTTAAAAACAATGTATTATTAGCTAGCTAGCTGGCTACAGTAGGCCACTTTGCAGGCTAACTCGACTGAGCTGCTATCTAGCTAACTTTCACACTGTTTAGCTAAGTTAATTAAATGTCATCAGCTAGCTAAATTCCTATTAGATCGCTATCTTGATGTAATCATTGTAAATTAAAAACAGTCTCCAAATGCATTTGTAGATAACAGCCATGGGAGAGGGTGAAATTGCAGCTCCAGCTGTCAGTAAAGGCTACTGGATAGGGCAGGTAATTTTGTGGCAGGAAAATATTATCCTGTTCCAGTCCCTAGAGAGGACAACTTTGAGGAGAGAGAGATAATAGCAACATAATATTCAGTATTGTCTAATATGAGTATTCTGAAGCCTGTTTCTTTGTGATGTTTTCTGTCCACAGATATGGAAAGCTGTGAAAGCATGTTTGCAGATGAATAGAGTTCCAATGAATATCCCAAGAGACTAAGGGTATATCCTATATGTTAGCAAATGTTGTATACAAAAATACAGTAAGAAAACACACACAATGTATAAACCTATTAGAATTGGAGCAGGCCAATCCTGCTAGAGGTCTCTGGGTGTGCAGGGTTCTGTTTCAGCCCAGCAATAACACACCTGATTCTACATATCAAATCTAATGAGTTGATAATCAAGTGTGCTATTGCTGGGTTCGAATAGAAGTCTGCTCACCCAATAGATCAGGGATCAGTGGAGCAAGATTGGCCACCGCTGGTATAGGGGATGAGCATTACAGGTAACATTGTATTTAAAACATTTGAATATATATTTTTAGCTTACGGCACCTGGTATTCCCAGGCGGTCTCCCATCCCAGTACTAATCAGGCCCTGAACAGGTGTGTTCCGCTACTTCTTATCACACTGCTCGGTTAACCCGCAGCGATCTAATAGAAAGTTAGCTAGCTGATGACATTGAATGAATATAGTTTAACAGTGTGAAAAGTTAACTAGATAGCAGCTCAGTTGAGTTAGCCTACAGCCGCAACAATGTGTCGGAGGAAACACCGTTCGACTGACGTCTGGGGTCAGCTTGCAGGCGCCCGGCCCAGTCACAAGGAGTCGCTAGAGCACGATGTGCCAAGAAAAGCCCCACCGGCGAAACCCTCCCCTGCCCCGGACTGCGCTGGGCCATCCTATGGGGCTCCTGGTCACAGCCGGTTGTGAAACAGCCTGGGATCAAACACCAGGCTGTAGTGGCGCCTCAGCACTGTGGTCATTCATTCATTTTAGCAATGTTACATGCAAAATGATTGCAGTTGTTCCCATAGATAGACAGCACATGGTAGCTCTATGTATCACTGACCCTGTATAGGCTAGCGACTGGGCTAACACAGCTAACCTTTTAGGTCAATAATATGCTGTTTTTATAAAAAATGTGTAGGCTTTATAATCGTGAGAGAAATGTAACTAGCTAGTTAGTTATACCTAGGTAGCTTACATGGTTAGCTGACTTATTAACACGAACCGCATTGTGGCTAGCTATTTATTGTCCCTCATGCTTTCCAGCCAAATACATCAACATTTAAAATATTGATATGGTCAGCATTGTAGGCCATTTCTCCCCTCTTGCAGCAGCTTTAGCTCATCTCGAAATAACAGAGAAATGTTGTCCCTACGTCACTAATTTGATTGGTTTGATGTGTTGCGAGGCGTCACTGATTTACAACGGTTCCGACCCCTCTCTAGATGATTTCTGTCATGGAACTTCCCCAGGCTTCCCATTTTAGGGATGCCTCGTTCGCGACGAGGCTATTACAACTCAGACACATTGTTACATATGAGGATGTGTTGTGTGTGTGTGTGTGTGTGTGTGTGTGTGAGAGAGAAAGAGTGTGTGTATGTGTGTGTGTGTGTGTGTGTGTGTGTGTGTGTGTGTGTGTGTGTGTGTGTGTGTGTGTGAGAGAGCATGCGCACGAGTGTGTCTGGGTATGTGCGTGCATGTGCATATACACACCCGTGTGTGTGTTTTGTATCTCACCCTGGACGGTAGACTCTGCTGGAAGGTGGCCCGTATGGAGAGGCAGCAGTGGTGGAAGTTACGTATGAGCTGAGGGTGGATGGAGCCGCTGAGCTTGGCCAGCTCCCTGTGTGTCGGAGCTATGAAGATACCCTGTACTGTCTCCATCAGCACATAGTGGAACAGAGTGTTCTCTGCCCCAGATGTCAACCTGGGAACACAGCACAGAGAGAGAGTGTGGAATGGGATAGAATAGTAGAGAATGGATGGAATAGAAACGGATGGAATAGAATGGATGGAATAGAAAATAATGGAATGGAATGATAGAGAATGGATGGAATGTAATAAAAAAATGATGGAATGAGATGGAATGGGACGTTAGACCATTATTACAATAAGGATAAACTAACTTATAACATTGTTGGCCTGTTTCACTCACTTAATGGTGTGGTACATCTCCTCTGTCTCTCTCTCTGTCAGACTCTTCTTCAGGGTGCCCAGGTAGAATGGGTTAGGGTGCTTCATCTTGGGAATCTAGGGGGACAAATATACAACAAAAAATCCATTGGTAAATGACAAAAGCCATAGATTCCCACGCATACTGTGCTCACTAAAAACTATCCTTTCTCCTAGTTGTGTATGCGTGTCTACCCAATGTAATGTATCAAAGTCATACATACATCCGGTTTGGGGCGAGCGGTCGCATTTGCATTCGCTCTGCATTCGCTCTGCAGGTAGTATAACTTTTATAACTTTTCATTACATTTCATTATAGTACAACGATTTAATTTGTCCAACCTTAGCAATTTCTTCTTAACTAGCTACATAGCCGTCTGTGTATCAAAGATAACTGCGTAATTATCGTATTTCGTCGTCTCGTTGTCCACTGCTATCTGCCCAGCAGCTAGCAAACGTCCACCGTCTACCGAATAGTAGTATAACTTTTCATTACATTTCATTATAGTACAACGGTCTGATTTTCATTTTCATTACAGTACAACGGTTTGATTTGTTTGATCTTAGCTAGCTACATAGCCGTCTTTTATCAAACATAATTGCGTCGTTATTGAGGTTCGCTAGCGAGCTATTTTCGTTCGAAATTAACGCAACGTAGCCAACACTGCTAGCTAGCCAGCTTGCCACCGAAGAGCATTGTAGAAACGATTACAATACAACGGAACGACTTGTTTTGTGTAGTGTTAGCTAACTACATAGTTTTCTTTGCTAGCTTTGTATCTAAGATAATTGTGTAACTCTGAGTAATTATCGGTTAGCTAGCCAGCTAGTTTCGCCTGCCGCGCTGCCGTCCTCCTACCTAGCCAACACTGCTAGCTAACACTGCTAGCTAGCCAACTTCTACCGAATAGCAGCACTGTAGAAACTTACATTACAACGGAACGACTTGATTAGCGTAGTGTTAGCTAGTTGTCTTTGCTGTCCTTGTATCCATGATAATTGTGTAGTTTAGAGAAACTTAGAGAAACTGTCGAGGTCACCTAGCCAGCTTCACTTTCAACAACGCAGCTACTGCTAGCCAGGCTACTTCACCAGCCAGCAGTACTATATCATTTTAGTCAATAAGATTTTTAATTTTATTGATTTTTTGCTACGTAAGCTTAACTTTCTGAACATTCGAGACGTGTAGCCCACTTGTCATTCTAATCCCCTTTGCTTTAGCGTAGCCTCTTCTGTAGCCTGTCAAATATGTGTCTGTCTATCCCTGTTCTCTCCTCTCTGCACAGACCATACAAACGCCTCACACCGCGTGGCCGCGCCCACCCTAACCTGGTGGTCCCAGCCCGCACGACCCACGTGGAGTTCCAGGTCTCCGGTAGCCTCTGGAACTGCCGATCCGCGGCCAACAAGGCAGAGCTCATCTCAGCCTATGCGTCCCTCCAGTCCCTCGACTTCTTGGCACTGACGGAAACATGGCTCACCACAGATAACACTGCTACTCCTACTGCTCTCTCTTCGTCTGCCCACGTGTTCTCGCACACCCCGAGAGCTTCTGGTCAGCGGGGTGGTGGCACCGGGATCCTCATCTCTCCCAAGTGGTCATTCTCTCTTTCTCCCCTTACCCATCTGTCTATCGCCTCCTTTGAATTCCATGCTGTCACAGTTACCAGCCCTTTCAAGCTTAACATCCTTATCATTTATCGCCCTCCAGGTTCCCTTGGAGAGTTCATCAATGAGCTTGATGCCTTGATAAGCTCCTTTCCTGAGGACGGCTCACCTCTCACAGTTCTGGGTGACTTTAACCTCCCCATGTCTACCTTTGACTCATTCCTCTCCGCCTCCTTCTTTCCACTCCTCTCCTCTTTTGACCTCACCCTCTCACCTTCCCCCCCTACTCACAAGGCAGGCAATACGCTTGACCTCATCTTTACTAGATGCTGTTCTTCCACTAACCTCATTGTAACTCCCCTCCAAGTCTCCGACCACTACCTTGTATCCTTTTCCCTCTCGCTCTCATCCAACACTTCCCACACTGCCCCTACTCGGATGGTATCGCGCCGTCCCAACCTTCGCTCTCTCTCCCCCGCTACTCTCTCCTCTTCCATCCTATCATCTCTTCCCTCTGCCCAAACCTTCTCCAACCTATCTCCTGATTCTGCCTCCTCAACCCTCCTCTCCTCCCTTTCTGCATCCTTTGACTCTCTATGTCCCCTATCCTCCAGGCCGGCTCGGTCCTCCCCTCCCGCTCCGTGGCTCGACGACTCATTGCGAGCTCACAGAACAGGGCTCCGGGCAGCCGAGCGGAAATGGAGGAAAACTCGCCTCCCTGCGGACCTGGCATCCTTTCACTCCCTCCTCTCTACATTTTCCTCTTCTGTCTCTGCTGCTAAAGCCACTTTCTACCACTCTAAATTCCAAGCATCTGCCTCTAACCCTAGGAAGCTCTTTGCCACCTTCTCCTCCCTCCTGAATCCTCCTCCCCCTCCCCCCCCCTCCTCCCTCTCTGCAGACGACTTCGTCAACCATTTTGAAAAGAAGGTCGACGACATCCGATCCTCGTTTGCTAAGTCAAACGACACCGCTGGTTCTGCTCACACTGCCCTACCCTGTGCTTTGACCTCTTTCTCTCCTCTCTCTCCAGATGAAATCTCGCGTCTTGTGACGGCCGGCCGCCCAACAACCTGCCCGCTTGACCCTATCCCCTCCTCTCTTCTCCAGACCATTTCCGGAGACCTTCTCCCTTACCTCACCTCGCTCATCAACTCATCCCTGACCGCTGGCTACGTCCCTTCCGTCTTCAAGAGAGCGAGAGTTGCACCCCTTCTGAAAAAACCTACACTCGATCCCTCCGATGTCAACAACTACAGACCAGTATCCCTTCTTTCTTTTCTCTCCAAAACTCTTGAACGTGCCGTCCTTGGCCAGCTCTCCTGCTATCTCTCTCAGAATGACCTTCTTGATCCAAATCAGTCAGGTTTCAAGACTAGTCACTCAACTGAGACTGCTCTTCTCTGTATCACGGAGGCGCTCCGCACTGCTAAAGCTAACTCTCTTTCCTCTGCTCTCATCCTTCTAGACCTATCGGCTGCCTTCGATACTGTGAACCATCAGATCCTCCTCTCCACCCTCTCCGAGTTGGGCATCTCCGGCGCGGCCCACGCTTGGATTGCGTCCTACCTGACAGGTCGCTCCTACCAGGTGGCGTGGCGAGAATCTGTCTCCTCACCACGCGCTCTCACCACTGGTGTCCCCCAGGGCTCTGTTCTAGGCCCTCTCCTATTCTCGCTATACACCAAGTCACTTGGCTCTGTCATAACCTCACATGGTCTCTCCTATCATTGCTATGCAGACGACACACAACTAATCTTCTCCTTTCCCCCTTCTGATGACCAGGTGGCGAATCGCATCTCTGCATGTCTGGCAGACATATCAGTGTGGATGACGGATCACCACCTCAAGCTGAACCTCGGCAAGACGGAGCTGCTCTTCCTCCCGGGGAAGGACTGCCCGTTCCATGATCTCGCCATCACGGTTGACAACTCCATTGTGTCCTCCTCCCAGAGCGCTAAGAACCTTGGCGTGATCCTGGACAACACCCTGTCGTTCTCAACTAACATCAAGGCGGTGGCCCGTTCCTGTAGGTTCATGCTCTACAACATCCGCAGAGTACGACCCTGCCTCACACAGGAAGCGGCGCAGGTCCTAATCCAGGCACTTGTCATCTCCCGTCTGGATTACTGCAACTCGCTGTTGGCTGGGCTCCCTGCCTGTGCCATCAAACCCCTACAACTCATCCAGAACGCCGCAGCCCGTCTGGTGTTCAACCTTCCCAAGTTCTCTCACGTCACCCCGCTCCTCCGCTCTCTCCACTGGCTTCCAGTTGAAGCTCGCATCCGCTACAAGACCATGGTGCTTGCCTACGGAGCTGTGAGGGGAACGGCACCTCAGTACCTTCAGGCTCTGATCAGGCCCTACACCCAAACAAGGGCACTGCGTTCATCCACCTCTGGCCTGCTCGCCTCCCTACCACTGAGGAAGTACAGTTCCCGCTCAGCCCAGTCAAAACTGTTCGCTGCTCTGGCACCCCAATGGTGGAACAAACTCCCTCACGACGCCAGGACAGCGGAGTCAATCACCACCTTCCGGAGACACCTGAAACCCCACCTCTTCAAGGAATACCTAGGATAGGATAAAGCAATCCTTCTGCCCCCCCCCCCCCCCCCTTAAAAGATTTAGATGCACTATTGTAAAGTGGCTGCTCCACTGGATGTCATTAGGTGAATGCACCAATTTGTAAGTCGCTCTGGATAAGAGCGTCTGCTAAATGACTTAAATGTAAATGTAAATACAGCTGATGGAACCTTAGCAAGGGGGAAGGTTATGACGATACCTTGAATATACCTCCACTGGCTCCACTCCCATCAGATCCACCAGAACCCAGCGAGTCTCTCCGCCCGTCCAGCTTCCGGGCTGAGTCCGGGGTGGAGTGTGGACTGAGCCCTGTCTGCCCTCCTACACCCCCCTCCGTCTGTCCCTCGCTCCCACTGTCCGACTGACTCCTCTGGGGGCTAGGTCTCCGGGCACCCCCTCCGAAGAGGCTCCTGCCCACTCCCTTCCCCCCTCCTTGGGTGGAGGACGGTGGCTTCACAGCCCCAGCCAGCTTACTGAGGACAGGGGACGATGCAGCCATGGTGTCCAACCTGAGGACCACAATGGAAGTAAGTATTCTGACCTTTTTGTCTCATCCTGGAGGATTTTATACCAATGTCGGATCTTAATTTGATCACCCTTTCGCAGGATAACTTCCTTACAATGCAGGAAATGTAAAACTTGTAGTGTACAGTGCATTTGGAAAGTATTCGGACCCATTCACTTTTTTCACATTTTGTTACGTTACAGCCTTATTCTAAAATGTATTAAATAGTTTTTTTTTCCTAAAAACAATACTCGATAATGACAAATCAAAAAAAAGTTTTTTTGATTTTGTTTTGCAAAAAAAACTGAAATATCACATTTACATAAGTATTCAGACCCTTTACTCAGTACTTTGTTGAAGCACCTATGGCAGCGATTACAGCCTCGAATCTTCTTGGGTATGATGCTACAAGCTTGGCACACCTGTATTTGGGGAGTTTCTCCCATTCCTCTCTGCAGATCCTCTCAAGCTCTGTCAGGTTGGATGGGGAGCGTCGCTGCACAGCTATTTTCAGGTCTCTCCAGAGATGTTCGATCGGGTTTAAGTCCAAGCTCTGGCTGGGCCACTCAAGGACATTCAGCTTTGTCCCGAAGCCACTCCTGCGTTGGCTTGGCTGTGTGCTTAGGGTCGTTGTCCTGTTGGAAGGTGAACCTCCGCCCCAGTCTGAGGTCCTGAGCGCTTTGGAGCAGGGTTTATTCAAGGATCTCTCTGTAATTTGCTACATTCATCTTTCCCTCATTCCTGACTAGTCTCCCAGTCCCTGATGCTGAAAAACATTCCCACAGTATGATGCTGCCACCACAATGTTTCACCATAGGGGTGGTATTGGCCAGGTGATGAGTGGTACCGGTTTTCTTCCAGACATGACACTTGGAATTCAGGCCAAAGAGTTCAATCGTGGTTTCATCAACCAGATAATATTTTTTCTCATGATCAGAGTCCTTTAGGTGCCTTCTGGCAAACTCCAAGCAGGCTGTCATGTACCTTTCACTGCAGAGTGGCTACTGTCTGGCCACTCTACCATTAACTTCTTATGTCTGGGGGCAGTATTGAGTAGCTTGGATGAATAAGGTGCCCAGAGTAGACTGCCTGCTACTCAGACCCAGTTGCTAATATATGCATATTATTAGTAGAGCTGGATAGAAAACACTCTGAAGTTTCTAAAACTGTTTGAATGATGTCTGTGAGTATAACAGAACTCATATGGCAGGCAAAAAACCTGAGAAAAAATCCAACCAGGAAGTGGGAAATCTGAGGTTTGTAGGTTTGCCTTTCCAATATACAGTGTCTATGGGGTCATATTGCACTTCCTAAGGCGTCCACTAGATGTCAACAGTCTTTAGAACCTTGTTTGACGCTTCTACTGTGAAGGAGGGGGGAATGAGAGCTGAATGAGTCATGGGTCTGCCAGAGTGGCATGAGCTGATCACGCGCGCTCACGTGAGAGTTAGCTCTGTTCCATTGTATTCCTACAGACAAAGGAATTCTCCTGTTGAAACATTATTGAAGATTTATGATAAAAACATCCTAAAGATTGATTCTATACTTCGTTTGACATGTTTTTACAAACTGTAATATGACTTCTCGTCTGAACTTTCACCTGGACTTGCCCGCGCGTCGTGAGTTTGGATTGTGTACTAAACGCGCAAACAAAAAGGAGGTATTTGGACATAAATGATGGACTTTATCGAACAAATCAAACAATTATTGGGGAACTGGGATTCCTGGGAGTGCATTCTGATGAAGATCATCAGAGGTAAGTGAATATTTATAATGCTGTTTCTGACTTCTGTTGACTCCACAACATGGCGGATATCTGTATGGCTTGTTTTGTTTTCTGAGCGCTGTACTCAGATTATTGCATGGTGTGCTTTTTCCGTAAGGTTTTTTTAAAATCTGACACAGCAGTTGCATTAAGGAGAAGTGGATCTAAAATTCCATGCATTACAGTTGTATCTTTTATTTTTGTTTATTATGAGTATTTCTGTAAATTGATGTGGCTCTCTGCAAAATCACCGGATGTTTTGGAACTACTGAACATAACGCGCCAATGTAAACAGAGATTTTTGGATATAAATATGAACTTTATGGAACAAAACATACATGTATTGTGTAACATGAAGTCCTATGAGTGTCATCTGATGAAGATCACAAACAGTTAGTGATTAATTTTATCTCTATTTCTGCTTTTTGTGACTCCTCTCTTTGGCTGGAAAAATGGCTGTGTTTTTCTGTGACTATGTACTGACCTAACATAATCGTTTGGTGTGCTTTCGTCGTAAAGCCTTTTTGAAATCGGACATTGTGGTGGGATTAACAACAAGTTTATCTTTAAAATGGTGTGAAATACTTGTATGTTTGAGGAATTTTAATTATGAGATTCCTGTTGTTTGAATTTGGTACCCTGCACTTTCACTGGCTTGCTGTCAAATCGATCCCGTTAACGGGATCTTAGCCCGTCTCAGCCATAAGAGGTTTTAAGGCCTGATTGGTGGAGTACTGCAGAGATGGTTGTCCTTCTAGAAGATTCTCCCATCTCCTCAGAGGAACTCTGGAGCTGTCAGAGTGACCATCGGGTTCTTGGTCACCTCCCTGACCAAGGCCATTCTCCCCCGATGGCTCAGTTTCTTGGTGGTTCCAAACTTCTACCATTTAAGAATGATGGAGGCCACTGTGTTTTCTGGTACCCTTCCCCAGATCTATTTCGACCTCATGGCTTGGTTTTGCTCTGACATGCACTGTCAACTGTGGGTTTACCACAGGTGGACTCCAATCAAGTTGGAGAAACATCTCATGGATGATCAATGGAAACAGGATGCACCTGTGCTCACATTTTGAGTCTCATAGCAAAGGGTCTGAATAGCTATGTTAATTCTGTTTTTTTAAAGTTTAATACATTTGCAAAAATGTCTAAAAACAAGTTTTCACTTTGTCATTATGGGGTATTGTGTGTAGATTGATGAGGGAAAAAAAGTATTTAATCAATTTTAGAATAAGGCTCTAATGTAACTAAGTAGAAAAAGTGAAGGGGTCTGAATACTTTCCGAAAGCACTGTATTTGAGGTTAAAAAAGGCTTCTGAAGTTTGTAATTTCCACTTTGAAATTTCAGACTTGATTTTCCCTTACAAAAAGGTATCAACCCTACAAAAATGTCAATTAATTATAATTCACATTTCCTGTTGCTGCAAACTTATTTTCCAGGTGTAGCAAACTGGCTCAAATTAAGATCCTAAATGTGTATGTGTGTTTTACTACTAAACTAAGTTTAATTTGTTGTAAAGTATTAAACAAACTAAACTTAACTATTAAACTAAAACTAACCTGTCACGGGCAGAGGAGGGGAGGAACCAGTCAGCACAAGACAGGCAGGGTGTGGGCGGGGCGGCCAGGCGCTCCTCCATCCCTACTTCCAGCCCCTCCAGCTGCAGGAGGGTGGCCTTGACCTGGTCCACGTACACACAGTCTGGTCCCGGGGCCCCCAGGGCAGGGGACGCACAGCCCCCCGCCTCCAGGAGGACGCACTGCATGAAGTGCCTCTGGGGGAGAAGGAGAAAGAATGTGTGGGTTCACAGAAGTGTCTGGGAGGAAAAGGGTCAACTCACTCACAGATGGAAAAGATTGATAGGAGTCTAAGTGTATAATGGCAGCCATTTTGGTCAGGGGTCAAGTCTAACTGGATTAAGATGCATTTCTTATTTTTAGTAATGCAGAAGAAAATAATGTGTTTCTAGAATGAAAGCTTTCCAGACCAAGATGGCTGTCCTTTTAATAGTGTTGCCGGGATACCAATGTCCATTCGTAGTGTTCTATTTAATACTACGATCTTACCAGTCCCACTATGAGCAGGAAGTAGCGTCCCTGTGGCTGGCAGTAGCCTGGCCTGGTACAGTGGTTGTTATTGGTCTGTGTCTGTGGGTTCTGGGTGCGATGTCGTGGGAACACCTCTCTCCAGATGACCAGCTGGCCCACGCGCTGCTCTGCTGCCAGGGGGAGGAGACAGTAGTGCTGGCAGTACAGACAAACATCCAGCAGGTCCTCCTTGGGGAGGTGGTTGGCTATCAGGTAGCCCTGTAGAGACACAGAGAACACACACCCATAGAAACAAACACACACACACACACACACGTAGTCAAACAGAGAACACACACACACAGGAACGAAAGAACGCACACACGCGCACACACACAGATAACCCAATAAATATAAAATAGTGTTCATATTTTTAGTAACACAGGTTGCCTGATCTTATTAAAGAGCCACACATTCTCTACACTTAAGGTGATGGGGATGGAGACTGGAGTCTACTGAACGACCTACTTCTACACATCATTCATATGTCAGCATTAGTTGTTAGGCTGATGGTGTGACATCCAGGGAATGAAGAAGTACAGCGTGTTATCCTGGGTGATGATATGCTATCTATATAATCACTATCTATATAATCACTATCTATATAATCACTATCTATATAATCACTATCTATATAATCACTATCTATATAATCACTATCTATATAATCACTATCTATATAATCACATTTAACTGGCTCTTTCTTCCTATCCATCCAAGGGTGTCTGTGAGGTGTTGGGCTTCACCGTGAGCCCAGGTGTCAAGTGTGTGTAGAAAGGACAGCACTCCAGCAGACAGGTGTGTGTGTGACACCCACCTTGTAGAACAGACAGGAGCCCAGCGTCACGTAGAGACGCCTCATGCCATAGAAGTCCTCTGACTGAGAGAGAGAAGACTATCTTCATTATCAGTTTCAGAAGGTCAGACATGAAAGATTCAGTAGCCTGCTGCTCTCTCACTCACTCACTGGCTCATTAAATATCCACAGGCAGGTCCAGAAATAGACTCACCTTCTCCTCACTACAAGGCCCAACAGAGGGAAGGAGACAGCTGGTGGCTCTGTTTAATGGGGATGGGGACTGGACCTTCTGTGCGTCTGAAATGGCACCCTACTCCCTATAAAGTGCACTGATTTGACCAGAGTCCTATGTAACGATTTGACTTACCATTTCTCCAAAATCTGATGATTCAAAGTCTGAGAGAACAGTGTCAACCTCCATCTGTGGATAGACAGATGATCAGAGACGATCAGTAGAATTCTGACATACAATTGTAATTCTACATCACAGACGTAGTACTTATTTCTGCACTAACAATGGCTGCAGAGTCAACCATGGTCTGGAGCATCTCGACATGGAACAGTCTGAGCAGTATACTGGTTGGCAGGATCACTTGTCATTTTTACCGCCAGACAGCAGAGGGCAGCAAAGACGAGACATAAATCAATAAAGACATCCAAGATCATGGATGGGCAACTTCAGTCCTCAGGGCCTGATTGGTGTCACACTTTTGCCCCAGTCCCAGCTAACACACCTGACTCCAATAATCAACTAATCATTATCTTCAGTTTAGAATGCAAATAGTTTAAATCAGCTGTGTTTTGCTAGGGATGGGGGGAAAGAGTGACACCACTCCAGCCCCAGAGGACTGGAGTTGCCAATCCCTGATCAAGATTTAAAAAAAACCATTCATATTATAGCAAGAGCAAATTCCTAAATGTATCACTGACCTGAGTCTAAAACACTTTTCATAGGACAAGAAAGGTAGTTAAAGCATGAGAAAGCACAAACACCAAATGGTGAAGACACAAATGAACTGGAGTTCCTAAAAGTGCTTCATCACATCCATGGCCTGAAGCTGTGACCCATGCAGACCTTTATCTCAGGAGGCAGGGTGAGCCACCGGACCGCCGGCAGTCCGTCCAGGAAGAGAGTCTCCGAGATGTCAGGGGGCGTGGCCACAGAGCTGTCACTCAACCTGGAGGGGTGGATCAGCTGCTGGAAGAACAGGCAGAAGAAATGGTCCAGTCTGGGGGCGTGGTCCACCTGGCAGAACGCACTGAGGAGGAGAGGAAGAAGGGATGGAGGGAGAGATGGAGGAAGGGAAGAGGTGGAGGGAAAGAAGCCTATTTAGGTTTGATGTAATATTATATAAAGACTGGAACCGCTTGAACCAGGAAATCAAACCAGCGTCCAAAATGGCACCCTATTCCTAACATAGTGCACTACTTTTGGTCAAATTTAGGATGCATCCCTAGTCCATGACTAGGACTGGAGACTGTCAACAGACCTGCCCAGAGAGCCATACATCACGTTGAGAGTCCTGACCACACCTCCCACTACCGTCTGCAGAGAGAGCAGAGGAACCCTGAAGGAAACAAGAGAACATAACACACAGTCAACGAGGAGGAGGACATCAAACAAATGATTAGAGTACATGGTCAAGAAAAGCTATAACATTTAGCTAACATGTGATTGAGTGAGACAGTGTATTGAATATTGAAGTATGTATTTGATGCTATGATTGACATTGGATGTGTTGGTACCACAGGAGGTTGGCGGCACCTTAATTGGGGAGAACGGGCTCTTGGTAATGGCTGGAGCTGAATAAGTGGAATGGTATCAAATACAACATGGTTTCCATGTGTTTGATGCCATTCCATTTACTCCATTCCAGACATTATTATGAGCCGTCCTCCCCTCTGCAGCCTCCACTGGTCGGTACCTCTCAGCAGGCAGGCCGATCACCAGCAGGTTGTTGCTCTCCTTCCAGTAGCCCACATGGACCAGCTGTTTACCGAGCAGGAGAGACGAGCTGATGAGAGGGGGATGGAGGTGAGGAGAAAGAAGAAGAGAAGACGGGTAGAGTGCAGACAAAAAAAGAGGGGGAATAAGACAGAAGAGGAGAGGAGGGGGAGAAGGCAGAAGGTTAGAGCACAGAAAAAAAGAGGGGGAGAGGAGGAGAGGAAAGCGGGAGGAAGAACCGGTGCAGGAGAAAAGATAGTGAAGAAATATAACCATGGCAGGAATTTCCATTTTTAGTAGTTTTTATATTTAATTGGGGCTTTGTATATTCACTACCTCCGTGGCAGTCTTACATGACTAACCTAACCCTCTATTTGCTGTTCCCAATAAACTTCTTCACTACTTCTGGAGGCCACGGCAAACAGGAAGTGGACATTTTCTTATTTCCTTGGAAAACTTACTGAGCTCCCACAATATGTATATGATTGTACAGACTTTGTTTACCTGACTATCTGTCCCCCGGTGACATTCTCCAGCATGTCACACAGCGTGAGGAAGATCCCTCTGACTCCCTTCAGCTGGCTGGATGCCTCAGAAACAGGGTACTGGTACAGGATCTCTTGCTGAGAAGGTACACAGACAGACAGACAGTCTGTTAGAGAAGACAGAGCACAGGGCAGGTTCCCTGTATTGTCTGTTATATTAGTATTCTCCACAACATGCTGTCTGTTATGAAGGGTGTGGAGCCGACCTCTTCAGGAGAGGGCCGGGGTGAGTTTGGGCTGACCACTTTGGACAGGGGCTGAGGGGAGGGGGGGGGGGTGAATGAGGAGTAGGGCCTCATAGCCCTGGAAACAAGGACAAAAGCTGGGAGAATCCTTAAAATGCCATACATTCACCTCTCGGTCAACAACACCAACACTCGTACCACAGACAAAGTTATATTCAGGCAAGTTAGCTGGCTAACTCCTTGATCCTGCTTTGTAGTATACACTTCAGGCACTGAAACTATGATTGGTTTCCTAGTAATAAACATTTCTGTCCAGCACAGTCTTCAAGATGCATCTTAATGTTCTGACCTAACAATCAGCTTCCGCCATATCACTTTCACCTGTCAAGTCTGTCAAGTCCTCCTTTTCCATGAAAATAAATCTAGAAACACTCACACTGTGTGTGTACCCACAAAAACACAGATTTCAAAATGTTTCATTGTTGTTGATTTACTAGCCTTTAAATTATTATTATTTTTTAATTAAATGTATCCACCGAAGATTCCACCATACAACAACAGTAGTGTTGTACCTGTATATATGATTACACAGTATGTACAGTTGAAGTCGGAAGTTTACATACACTTAGGTTGGAGTTATTAAAACACGTTTTTCAACCACTCCACAAATTTCTTGATAAAAAACTATAGTTTTGGCAAGTCTGTTAGGACATCCACTTTGTGCATGACACAAGTCATTTTTCCAACAATTGTTTACAGACAGATTATTTCACTTTTACCTCACTGTATCACAATTCCAGTGAGTCAGAAGTTCACATACACTAAGTTGACTGTGCCTTTAAACAGCTTGGAAAATTCCAGAAAATGATGTCATGGCTTTAGAAGCTTCTGATAGGCTAATTGACATCATTTGAGTCAATTTGAGGTGTACCTCTGGATGTATTTCAAGGCCTACCTTCAAACTCAGTGCCTCTATGCTTGACATTATGGGACAATCAAAAGAAATCAGCAAAACGGGTCCTATATCGACATAACCTGAAAGGCCGCTCAGCAAGGAAGAAGCCGCTGATCCAAAACCGCCATAAAAAAGCCAGACTACGGTTTGCAACTGCACATGGGGACAAAGATCGTACTTTTTGGAGAAATGTCCTCTGGTCTGATGAAACAAAAATAGAACTGTTTGGCTATAATGACCCTCCTATGTTTGGAGGAAAATGGGGACGCTTGCAAGCCGAAGAACACCATCCCAACCCAGCATGGGGATGGCAGCATCATGTTGTGTGGGTGCTTTGCTGCAAGAGGGACTGGTGCACTTCACGAAATAGATGGCATCATGAGGGAGGAAAATTATGTGGATATATAGAAGCAACATCTCAAGACATTAGTTAGGAAGTTAAAGCTTGGTCACAAATGGGTCTTCCAAATGGACAATGATCCCAAGCATACTTCCAAAGTTGTGGCAAAATGGCTTAAGGACAACAAAGTCAAGGTATTGGGGTGGTCATCACAAAGCCCTGACCTCAATCCTATAGAAAATGTGTGGGCAGAACTGATAAAGCGTGTGCGAGCAAGGGGGCTTACAAACCTGACTCAGTTACACCAGCTCTGTCAGGAGGAATGGGCCAAAATTCACCCAACTGTGGGAATCTTGTGGAAGGCTACCCAAAACATTTGACCCAAGTTATCCCAATTTAAAGGCAATGCTACCAAATACTAATTGCTTGTATGTAAACTTCTGACCCACTGGGAATGTGATGAAAGAAATAAAAGCTGAAATAAATCATTCTCTCTACTATTATTCTGATATTCACATTCTTAAAATAAAGTGGTGATCCTAACTGACCTAAGACCTGACCTTTTTACTCTGGATAAATGTCAGGAATTGTGAAAAACTGAGTTTAAATGTATTTGGCTAAGGTGTATGTAAACTTCCAACTTCCAACTTCAACTGTACTATTATTACTACTACTGAAATGAACTGAATTTCATGATCCTCATTGCAGTGGTCTGTAATTACTGAAATGTTGTACCACTCTGCTTTATTTGCAATTTTTAGGTATTGCCAAAGCAGTAATCTGAATTTGAATTAGAATTTTAAGAGAGAGAGAGAAAAGAGAAAGTGTCTGAAATTAAGCGCAGCTACTATACTGAACAAAAATATAAATGCAATTATTGAGTTACAATTCATACAGTGCCTTGCAAAACTATTCATCCCCCTTGGCGGTTTTCCTATTTTGTTGGATTACAACCTGTAATTTAAATTGATGTTTATTTGGATTTCATGTAATGAACATACACAAAATAGTCAAAATTGGTGAAGGGAAATGAAAAAAATTACTTGTTTAAAAAAATAAAAAAAATAAAAAAACGGAAAAGTGTTGCGTGCATATGTATTCACCCCTTTGCTATGAAGTCCCTAAATAAGATCTAGTGCACAGGTGTCAAACTCATTCCACGGGGGGCCGAGTGTCTGCGGGTTTTCGCTCCTCCCTTGTACTTGATTGATGAATTAACATCACTAATTAGTTAGGAACTCCCCACACCTGGTTGTCTAGGGCTTTATTGAAAGGAAAAACCAAAAACCTGCAGACACTAGGCCCTCCGTGGAATGAGTTTGACACCCCTGATCTAGTGCAATCAATTACCTTCAGAAGTCACATAATTAGTTAAATAAAGTACACCTGTGTGCAATGTAAGTGTCACATGATCTGTCACATGATCTCAGTATATATACACCTGTTCTGAAAGGCCCCAGTGTCTGCAACACCACTAAGCAAGGGGCACCATGAAGACCAAGAAGCTCTCCAAACACGTCAGGGACAAAGTTGGGGAGAAATACAATCAAGGTTGGGTTATACAAAAATATCAGAAACTTTGAATATCCCACGCAGCATCATTAAATCCATTATTAAAAAATGGAAAGAATTTGGCACCACAACAAACTTGCCAAGAGAGGGACGCCCACCAAAACTCACAGACCAGGCAAGGAGGGCATTAATCAGAGGCGCAACCAAGAGACCAAAGATAACCCTGATGGAGCTGCAATGCTCCACAGCGGAGATTGGAGTATCTGTCCAAAGGACCACTATTTAAGCCGTAAACTCCACAGAGCTGGGCTTTACGGAAGAGTGGCCAGAAAAAAACCATTGCGTCAAGGAAAAAATAAGCAAACATATATGGTGTTCGCCAAAAGGCATATGGGAGACTCCCCAAACATATGGAAGAACGTACTCTGGTCAGATGAGACTAAAATTGAGCTTTTTGGCCATCAAGGAAAACGCTATGTCTGGCACAAACCCAACACCTCTCATCACCCCGAGAACACTATCCCACAGTGAAGCATGGTGGTGGCAGCATCATGCTGTGGGATGTTTTTCATCGGCAGGGACTGGGAAACTGGAATTAAAGGAATAATGGATGGCGCTAAATACAGGTAAATTCTTGAGGGAAACCTGTTTGTCTTCCTGAGATTTGAGACTGGGACGGCAGTTCACCTTCCAACAGGACAATGACCATACACATACTGCTAAAGCAACACTCGAGCGGTTTAAGGGGAAACATTTAAATGTCTTGGAATGGCCTTGTCAAAGCCCAGACCTCAATCCAATTGAGAATCGGTGGTATGACTTAAAGATTGCTGTTCACCAGCGGAACCCATCCAACTTGAAGGAGCTGGAGCAGTTTTGCCTTGAAGAATGGGCAAAAATCCCAGTGGTTAGATGTACCAAGCTTATAGAGACATACCCCAGGAGACTTGCAGCTGTAATTGCTGCAAAAGGTGGCTCTACAAAGTATTGACTTGGGGGTGAATAGTTATGCACGCTCAAGTTGTGTTTTTTTGTCTTATTTCTTGTTAGCTTCACAATAAAAAAATTGTTTGCATCTTCAAAGTGGTAGGCATGTTGTGTAAATCAAATGATACAAACCCCCAAAAAATATATTTTAATTCCAGGTTTTAAGCAAACAAAATAGGAAAAATGCCAAGGGGGGTGAAAACTTTCACAAGCCACTGTATGAGGAAATCAGTCAATTTAAATAAATAAATGATATGACTGGGGATACAGATATGCATCTGTTGCTCACAGATACCTTATAAAAAGAAATAATGTTGGGCCTCAGGATCTCATCACAGTATTTCTGTGCATTCAAATTGCCATCGATAAAATACACGTGTTAGTTGTCCGTAGCTTATGCCTGCCCATACCATAACCCCACCGCCACCATGGGGCACTCTGTTCACAACCTTGACATCTGCAAACCGCTCGCCCACAAAACACCATACACGTTGTCTGTGGATGTGAGGCCAGTTGGACGTACTGCCAAATTCTTGAAAACAACGTTGAGTCGGCTTAACATTCAGTTATTTGGCAACAGCTCTGGTGGACATTCCTGCAGTCAGCATGCCAATTGCACATTCCCTGAAAACTTGAGACATCTGTGGCATTGTGTTGTGTAACAAAACTGCACATTTGAGAGTGGCCTTTTATTGTCCCCAGCACAAGGTGCACCTGTGTAATGACCATGCTGTTTAATCAGCTTCTTGATATGCCACACCAGTCAGGCGGGTGGATTATCTTGGCAAAAGAGAAATGGCTCACTAACAGGGATGCAAGCACATTTGTGCACAACATTTGAGGGAAATAAACTTTCTGTGCATATGGAACATTTCTGGGATCTTTTATTTCAGCTCATGAAACATAGGACCAACACTTGACATGCTGCGTTTATATTTTTGTTCAGTGTACTTTACTTTCCCACAGAGCAAGAAAACATAGCCCTTCACTACAGGTCCTCTGACCTCTGCTGAGTCTGCTCCAGCATGGCTGCCTTCCGCAAAGCTAAAGGGTAGTTTCCCGGACACAGTTTAGGTTTAGGCTTAGTGCTAGACTTTGTCAATTGAGCATGCTTTTTATGTCTTGAGAAGTCTTGTTCTGTGTGCGGGAAAACTGGCCCAAAAAGTATAAAATACTTAATATGTATCTATGAGGTGTGAGTTCACCCCTTACAATGTTAAACACTTTGAGCACTTGGAAAAGCGTCATTTAATCCAATTAATTTGTTGTATTGAAGTCAGTGAAACTAACGTTAATCACTTCAATCCTTGTGCAATTATTGGCATTTATTTATCCCATTACTGATGTAATGGTTTTGTATCGTCAGGGGAGATATTATCAAGAGGAACTAACTTTATTCTTCACACCTTTCTCCTGTTTCTATTTTTCCACTGTGTGTGTGTGTGTGTCACATTTTGGATGTTGTTATAAAGAGCCAGAGGCCCTGGATCTGAAAGCCTACCAGAGCGGTAGTTCTGTTCTCTAAAGCTTCTGCTTTGTGTCAGAAAACATTGTGTGCCAACAAGCTTTTTAAGTGTTGCGCCAAGGAATTTCCTACATGGGTATTTTTTTTTACATTTAATGACTCTTAATGCAGTCAAGTACTCATTCATTGACTGTATAAAAATTAACTGCATCCATAAGGTGCTTTTCACTGGGTCTGAAGGAAGCACTTAGCTAACATTGAACTGCAGTTAGAGCAGTACTGAGTTAGAGGCACAATACGTTTTATTTCATTTCAGGTTTTGCTTCTTGGTCGAATGTACTATCTCTACTATCTCGACTTGCAGATTGGGTGACAAAATGTACAAATTGCATCTGTAAATGTAGATTTGTGTTAGTGAATGTAAAGAAAGATCACGGTAGAGGTTACCTTAGAACGTTGATCAGATTACCGTAACGCCCAGTCCTACACTTTACTTATGGGATCTGATCAAAAGCAGTGCACTATATAGGGAATAGGGTGCCATTTCTGAGACCAACTGAACTGACCTCTTCCAGGGGGGAGTCTGAGTCCAGTTTGAGTGACAGGTACATGACGATGTGAGGGATGTGTCCTATAGACATCTGGAGCTCCACCGTGTCCTCGCCCCACAGCAGACGCACCAGCTGGCTGACCGGGGGAGAGGGCCTGAGCCTGGGGGCAGAGGACACGTCCACACCCCCCTCCCCTGGTCCTCCTGGACTGGCTGTCACCAGAGTCAGTTTCACCTGGGCGGGCGGGAGGGGGGAGAAGAGAGAGAGAGAGAGGGTGGGGGGAATAGGAAAAGAAAGAAAGAGGGAGAAAGAAAGAGAGGGAAGGGAGAGAGAGACAAAGCAAGTTAGCTATCCAAAGAGATCATCATCTTTCCACCACATTCTACATAGTTTTTCCTTTCTGAACACTTTAAAAAAGACCCGTTTGTCGGTTTGGCCACAGAACATAAGCCAGCAGTGAGTTTGTACGAGTCTGAAGAATCACTGTTGGCAAGAATCAGCATGGGAACTACACTGTGATCATAATATGGTCATAAACAGCATTTTATCCCGTCCATTAGGGCTGCAGCTTAACTCATGTGCTCCCCATTTCATGATTTGGCCTGGCACTACAGGAAAGGGTTCAGTTAAACCACGTATACAGAGCCATCAGTGATGTGATTTACTTAGGAAAAGAGGAAGGAGAGCGTAAACAGAAAAATGTTGATTGTCAGAGAGAGATTATATTCCTCCTGATCACTGAAAGTGAAGCGACATGGGTGTGTGTGTGAATCAGAAACAGATTCCACCACAAGGCACGCCCCAGAATAGTGACAGAAGAACATAGAGCTGCACAACCCTCTGTCATTCTCAGAGCTCATTCCACACATACAAACACACACACTTTACAAACCAACCCAGGCAGACAGGCACACAAATGGAAACACATACAGAAACAGTATGGTGGAGAGATTCATGCTTGACAAATTTATAGATGAATATTAATGTCGGTCATCCTCACATTTCAAAACAGACCCTAAATACTATGGCCTATACACGCGCAGCTTCAAACTCAAACACACTGTACAAATTCCGAAAAGAATTGTGTAGACACACACACACACACACGAGATGCACATACGCACCGGGCTGGCTCTGGGAAGTAGCCTGTCACCACTTGAGAGGTCTGCTATGGATTTCTGGTTGACTTTAATCAAGAGAAATCAGGACCAGAGACCAGATGTGTGTGTGTGTGTGTGTGTGTGTGTGTGTGTGTGTGTGTGTGTGTGTGTGTGTGTGTGTGTGTGTGTGTGTGTGTGTGTGTGTGTGTGTGTGTGTGTGTGTGTGTGTGTGTGTGTGTGTGTGTGTGTGTGTGTGTGTGTGTGTGTGTGTGTGTGTGCTTGTGGATGCGTCTTCAACACTGTGACACTGGCAACGGTCTGTCTATCTCTACAATAATTGTTCACTGCCCTAATGGATTACAAATGAATGGACTGGTGTCAGAAATATGGTAGAAAGTCCATTCTTACACCAATCCAACGCTGTTGATTTGCGTAGTTTTTCATTTTGTTAGGATCCCCCTTAGCAGACGCCAATGGCAACAGCTAGTCTTATTGGGGTCCGACACATAATGGGAAAATACATCACAGACAAAATACTTTACAATTTACATACATTTAAAAACATGAACATGTAGTGTGTGTGCGTGCATCTAGCAGTTACACGTGCATGTCAGGACGTACACACAAAAAGTAGGCCACATTGGGGGGAAAGGCATTGTGCCGCGATGTGTTCCTTTATTTGTTTTTTGAAACCAGGTTTGCTGTTTGCTTGTGCTCTATGAGATGGAAGGGAGTTCCATGCAATCATGGCTCGGTGTAATACTGTACGTTTCCTTGAATTTGCTTTGGACCTGGGGACTGTGAAACGACCCCCGGTGGCCTGTCTGGTAGGGTGTGTGTGTGTGTGTCAGTGCTGTGTGTAAGTTGACTATGCAAACAATTTGGAATTTCTAACATGAATGTTTCTTATGAAAACAAGAAGCGATGCGGTCAGTCTTTCCTCGACTCTTAGCCAAGAGAGACAGGCATGCATAGTATTGTATAGTATAGTATAGCATAGTAGGTCACCCCTGTGTCTCAGCTGGTACAGGTAACTCTGGGTCTTCCTTTCCTGAGGCGGTCCTCATGAGAGCCAGTTTCATCATAGCGCTTGATGGTTTTTGTGACTGCACTTGAATAATCTTTCAAAGTTCTTGAAATCTTCCGGACTGAATGACCATGTCTTCAAGTAATGATGGACTGTCGTTTCTCTTTGCTTATTTGAGCTGTTTTTGCCATAATTTGGACTTGGTCTTTTACCAAATAGGGCTGTCTTCTGTGTACCACTCTACCTTGTCACAACACAACTGATTGTCTCAAACGCATTAAGATGGAAAGAAATTCCACAAATTAACTTTTAACAATACACACCTGTTTATTGAAATGCATTCCAGGTGACTACCTTGTGAGGCTAGTTGAGAGAATGCCACACGTGTGCAACGCTGTCATCAAGGCAAAGGGGGGCTACTATGAAGAATCTCAAATATAAAATAATGTTAAAAAAAAAAGTTGGGTTACTAGATGATTCCATATGTGTTATTTCATAGTTTTGTTGTCTTCACTATTATTCTACAATATAGAAAATACTACAAAATCAAGAAAAACCCTTGAATAAGTAGCTGTGTCCAAACTTTTGACTGGTACTGTATTTAAATAAGGTATTTGTTTTTTATTTTTAATACATTTGCAAAAATGTCAAAGTCAGTCAAGGGGTCTGAATACTTTCCGATAGCACTATGCACAACTTCGTTCAATTTATCGAATCAGTTATTGTTTTCTTGCTCAAACCGTAGGCAACACCTGTCAAAGTCAGGCATTTCTCTCAAAAACAGGGATATCTATTTTTTTATTTAACCTTTATTTAACTTGGAAAGTCAGTTAAGAACAAGGGCTAGGCCCCTTTTTTCCCTAAATTTCCGCCTGACTGACGTGCCCAAAGTAAACTGCCTGTTGCTCACGCCCTGAAGCCAGGATATGCATATAATTGGTACCATTGGAAAGAAAACACTTTGAAGTTTGTAGAAAGGTTCAAATAATGTAGGAGACTATAACACAATAGATATGCTAGGAGAAAATCCAAAGAAAAACCAACCAGAATTTTTATTTTGAGAGCCCATGCTCTTAACAATGGAAAGTATAGGGGCATACTGTCACGTAGCTAGGAGTGGTGGGTGCGGAGTCAGGCGCAGAGAGCAGAGGTATAGGGAAAACCGTATTTATTCCGGTAAGTAATGGTCACGCCAAAAACAACAGGTGCAATAAAGTCCGACCCAAACAGGACACCAAACAGTTCGAAAAAGAACAAAAACACAACCATCCACAAACAGAACAGAGAACATGCCCGCACAAAGCAGGCGGGCATAGAAGGCTTAAATAGCCCTGAAACAACCCCCAAACAAGAAACAGGTGAAACCAATACAGACATAACCAACAGAAAAAGAAAAGGGAATCGGTGGCAGCTAGTAGGCAGGTGACGACGACCGCCGAGTGCCGCCCGAACAGGAAGAGGAGCCACCTTCGGTGGAAGTCATGACACATTATGAATTCTAGCTCCCATGATGCAATTCCTATGGCTTCCACAGGCTGTCAGCAGTCTATGTTCGAGGTTTCAGGCTTGTAACTTCCAAATTGATAAAGAAATATGAGTTTTAGTACACAGACACAGTCTTGGAAATTTGTGTTTGGACGAGCGATGAAGACAAGACGCACCTGCTAAAATCGGTTTCCTATTGAACATACTTCTTTCCGTAAGAAATATTATAGTTTGATTACATTTTAGGGTATCTGAGGAGTTAATAGAAACGTAGTTTGACTTGTTGAAACAAAGTTTACTGGTAGATTTTCTGATTCCTTTCTCTCCATGTTGAACGAGTGGATTACTCAAATCGATGGCGCCAACTAAACAGACTTTTTGGGATATAAAGAAGGATTTTATCTAACGAAACGACACTACATGTTATAGCTGGGACCATTTGGATGAAAATCAGAGGAAGATTTTCAAAAAGTAAATGAATATTTAATCGCTATTTGTAAATTTATGAAACCTGTGTTGGTGGAAAAATATTTTGATATGGGGCGCCGTCCTCAAACAATCGCATGGCATGCTTTCGCTGTAATGGCTACTGTAAATCGGACAGTGCAGTTAAATTAACAAGAATTTAAGCTTTCATCAATGCCTTTCTTAAAATCAATACACAAGTATATATTTTTAAAACTGCATATTTACCTAAAAGAAATCCAGGTTAGCAGGAAATATTAACCAGGTGAAATTGTGTCATTTCTCTGGCGTTCATTGCACGCAGAGTCAGGGTATATGCAACAGTTTGGGCCGCCTGGCTCTTTGCGAACTAATTTGCCAGAATTTTACGTAATTATGACATCACATAGAAGGTTGTGCAATGTAACAGGAATATTTAGACTCATGGATGCCACCCGTTAGATAAAATACGGAACGGAATAAACGTTTTGTTTTCGAGGTGATAGTTTCCGGATTAGTCAAAGGTATATGGTTTAGAGAGAAATAGTCGACGCGTTATAATTCCTGTAATAACTTGCGGCTGCACTTGAAAGGGGTTCCTTCGTTATTTTACCGTTCATGTCTTCCATAGAGAATGTCTTGATCTACTTCAAATAAGGTCTGTGTTTCGCGGAGGAGCAGACTGACAGGGGCCATGCAGACAAGCTCTGCTTTCTGCACTACAACCTAAAACTTCTTAACTGGGAATATTGAAGACCCATGAAAGCTGGTGGTTCATTTTAACATATGTTCTCATGTTATTTGAGACTAAATGTACTTTATTTATGTATTATATTAAGTTAAAATAAAAGTGTTCATTGTTCATTCAGTATTGTTGCAATTGTCATTATTACAAAAATGTGTGTGGGTGTATGATATATATATATTTTTTTAAATCGGCCCATTAAATCGGTATCGGCTTTTTTTGTCCTCCAATAATCGGTATCGACGTTGAAAAATCATAATCGGTCGACCTCTAGTACAGACTCAGTGAGCATGGCCTTGCTATTGAAAGAGGCTGCCATAGGCAGATCTGGCTTTCAAGGGAAGACAGGCTATATGGCCACTGCCCACAAAACAAGGTGGAAACCGAACCGCACTTTCCAACCACCTGCCAAATGTATGACCATAATAGACACACATATTTCCCTCAGATTACACAC
Source organism: Salvelinus fontinalis (assembly GCF_029448725.1). Taxonomy (NCBI): domain Eukaryota; kingdom Metazoa; phylum Chordata; class Actinopteri; order Salmoniformes; family Salmonidae; genus Salvelinus; species Salvelinus fontinalis. Next base: position 19,016,221 of record NC_074700.1, on the reverse strand, counting down.
ACTCACAAAGAATCACATGTTGATCAACTCCCATATCTATAAGGTGAACTATCAGTGTGCCACCTCAGCAGCAAGATTTGTGACCTGTGCCACAAGAAACCAGTGGAGCACAAACACCATTGTAAATACAACCTACATTTATCTGTCTATTTATTCTCTTTCATACTTCAACTCCAGTGCCTTCAGAAAGTATTCAGACACCTTGATTTTTTCCACATTTTGTTATGATATAGCCTTATTCGAAAAATGTATTAAATAGTTTTTTCCCCTCATCAATCTATAGTCGTGGCCAAAAGTTTTGAGAATGACACAAATATACATTTTCAAAGTCTGCTGCCTCAGTATGTATGATGGCAATTTGCATATACTCCAGAATGTTATGAAGAGTGATCAGATGAATTGCAAAGTCCCTCTTTGCCATGCAAATGATCTGAATCCCCAAAAAACATTTCCACTGCATTTCAGCCCTGCCACAAAAGGACCAGCTGACATCATGTCAGGGATTCTCTCGTTAACACAGGTGTGAGTGTTGACGAGGAAAGGGCTGGAGATCACTTGGTCATGCTGATTGAGTTTGAATACTAGACTGGAAGCTTCAAAATGAGGGTGGTGCTTGGAATCTTTGTTCTTCCTCTGTCAACCATGGTTACCTGCAAGGAAACACGTGCTGTCATCATTGCTTTGCACAAAAATGGCTTCACAGGCAAGGATATTGCTGCCAGTAAGATTGCACCTAAATCAACCATTTATTGGATCATCAAGAACTTCAAGGAGAGTGGTTCAATTGTTGTGAAGAAGGCTTCAGGGTGCCCAAGAAAGTCCAGCAAGCGCCAGGGCATCTCCTAAAGTTGATTCAGCTGAGGGATCGGGGCACCACCAGTACAGAGCTTTCTCAAAAATGAGAGCAGGCAGGTGTGAGTGCATCTGCACGCACAGTGAGGTGAAGACTTTTGGAGGATTGCCTGGTGTCAAGAAGGGCAGCAAAGAAGCCACTTCTCTCCAGGAAAAACATCAGGGACAGACTGATATTCTGCAAAAGGTACAGGGATTGGACTGCTGAGGACTGGGGTAAAGTCATTTTCTTTGATGAATCCCCTTTCTGATTGTTTGGTGTATCCGGAAAAAAGCTTGTCAGGAGAAGACAAGGTGAGCGCTACCATCAGTCCTGTGTCATGCCAACAGTAAAGCATTCTGAGACCATTCATGTGTGGGGTTGCTTCTCAGCCAAGGGAGTGGGATCACTCAAAATTTTGCCTAAGAAAACATTCATGAATAAAGAATGGTACCAACACAGTTTGGTGACGTACAATGTATTTTCCAGCATGATGGAGCACCTTGCCATAAGGCAAAAGTGATAACTAAGTGGCTCGGGGAACAAAACATCAATATTTTGGGTCCATGGCCAGGAAACTCCCCAGACCTTAATCCCATTGAGAACTTGTGGTCAATCCTTAAGAGGCGGGTGGACAAACAAAAACACACAAATTCTGACAAACTCCAAGCATTGATTATGCAAGAATGGGCTGCCATCAGTCAGGATGTGGCCCAGAAGTTAATTGACAGCATGCCAGGGTAGATTGCAGAGGTTTTGAAAAAGAAGGGTCAACACTGCAAATATTGACTCTTTGCATCAATTTCATGTAATTGTCAATAAAAGCCTTTGACACTTATGAAATGCTTGTAATTATGCCTCAGTATTCCATAGTAACATCTGACAAAAATATCTAAAGACACTGAAGCAGCAAACTTTGTGAAAATTAATATTTGTGTCATTCTCAAAACTTTTGGCCATGACTGTACACACAATACCCCCTAATGACAAAGCAAAAACAGGTTTTAAAATGTTTTGCTAAAATATTTAAAACAAAAAACGGAAAAATCAATTCACAAGTATTCAGACCCTTTACTCAGTACTTTGTTGAAGCACCTTTGGCAGTGATTACAGCATTGAGTCTTCTTGGGTATGATGCTACAAGCTTGTCACACCTGTATTTGGGGAGTTTCTCCCATTCTTCTCTGCAGATCCTCTCAAGCTTTGTCAGGTTCGCTGGGGAACATTGCTGCACAACTATTTCCAGGTCTCTCCAGATATGTTCGATCAAGTTCAAGTCCGGGCTCTGGCTGGGCCACTGAAGGACATTCAGAGACTTGTCCCGAAGCCACTCCTGCATCGTCTTGGCTGTGTGCTTAAGGTTATTGTCCTGTAGAAAGGTGAACCTTTGCCTCAGTCTGAGGTCCCGAGCGCTCTGGAGCAGGTTTTCATCAAGGATCTCTGTACTATGCTCCATTCATCTTTGCCTCGATCCTGACTAGTCCCCCAGTCCCTGCCCCTGAAAAACATCCCCACAGCATGATGCTGCCAACACCATGCTTCACCGTAGGGATGGTGCCAGGTTTCCTAAAAGATGTGACGCATGACATTCAGGACAAAGAGTTCAATCTTGGTTTCATAAGACCAGAGAATCTTGTTTCTCATGGTTTGAGAGTCTTTAGGTGCCTTTTGGCAATTTCTCCAAGCAGGCTGTCATGTGCCTTTTACAGAGGAGTGGCTTCCGTCTGGCCACTAACATAAAGGCCTGACTGGTGGAGTGCTGCAGAGATGGTTGACCTTCTGGAAGGTTCTCCCATTTCCAAAGAGGAACTCTAGAGCTCTGTTAAGAGTGACCATCGGATTCTTCGTCACCTCCCTGACCAAAGCTCTTCTGATTGCTCAGTTTGGCCAGGGCGGCCAGCTCCAGGAAGAATCTTGGTGTTCCAAACTTCTTCCATTTAAGAACTATGGAGGCCACTGTGTTCTTGGGAACCTTCAACGCTGCAGTTTTTTTTGAGCACCCTTCCCCAGATCTGGATGATCAATGGAAACAGGACGCTCCTGAGCTCCAATTTGAGTCTTATAGCAAGGGGTCTGAATACTTATGTAAATAAGGTATTTCTGTTTTTTAGTTTTAATACATTTGCAAAAAAAATCTAAAAACCTGTTTTTGCTTTGCCATTATGGGGTATTGTGTGTAGATTGATGAGGATTTTATTTATTTATTAAATTTTAGAATAAGTCTAACGTAACAAAATGTGGAAAAGTCATGGGGTATGAATACTTTCCGAAGGCACTGTATTTGCACATTGTTACAACACTGTACATAGCCAATAATATAACATTTGAAATGTCTCTATTCTTTTGAAACTTTTGTGAGTAATGTTTACTATTCATTTCTGATTGTATAATTCCCTTTTATTTATTGTCTATTTCACTTGCTGTGGCAATGTAAACGTATGTTTCCCATGCCAATAAAGCCCTTTGAATGTAATTGATAGAGAGAGACAGTAAAGTATCACTGATGATACTATACTATTCTATGAGGGTAGGCAGAGGGCATGGTGGTCCAAACCTTTATACAAACTGCTGCTACGCCCATGTAATAGCTACTGTCTACCATGCTCTACCTGGGAGGGCAGACGTTCACACATGCAAAAGTGCCAACATACATACAGCTGGCCAGCCGCGCATGTAGCCACACACACAGACAAAACACACACAGAGAGAACCACCACCAAAGTTGAAGTTTCCTCGGAGTATGCCAGTTCTACAGTAGCTCCGTCCTAAGCCACGACGGACCGACGAGAGGCCTTGTTGTTTTTTCTCCTCTCTTCTCCTCTCATCTATTCTCTTCCTCTCTTCTCTACAGTATAATTTTCTATCTGGCCGAGTCTTCTAATCAGCTGTTCTCTCAGTGGCCACAGCGTAATGGTCGTTTTCCTGTGGTTATCCAAAACAACCCCCGCCGCAGTCTGGCTTCTCTCGCTCTCTCTACCTCTGTCTCCCTCTCTCTTTGCAAACGCCATCACTCCCCAGACACTCTGTCATTTACAAATTCCTACTTCTTGGAGGCCCTGTTTTGACTGTGTGAGGAGACGAATGAGCAAAAAGCTTGAGCGGTTTCCTGAATGGCGATCAAAGCACCATTTCTCAGAATTGGACAGTTTTCCTCATGTAAAAAAAGTGGAGATTGTTACCTACTATATTAGAGGTCGACCGATTATGATTTTTCAATGCCGATAACGATTATTGGATGACCAAAAAAAGTCGATACCGATTAATCGGACGATTTAAAAAAAAAAAGTATTTGTAATTTTATTTTTTTATTTCACCTTTATTTAACCAGGTAGGCTAGTTGAGAACAAGTTCTCATTTGCAACTGCGACCTGGCCAAGATAAAGCATAGCAGTGTGAACAGACAACAACACAAAGTTACACATGGAGTAAACAATAAACAAGTCAATAACATAGTAGGGGGGAAAAATAGAATAAATATACAATGTGTGCAAAAGGCATGAGGAGGTAGGCAATAAATAGGCCATAGGAACGAATAATTACAATTTAGCAGATTAACACTGGGGTGATAAATCATCAGATGATCATGTGCAAGTAGAGATACTGGTGTGCAAAAGAGCAGAAAAGTAAATAAATAAAAACAGTATGGGGATGAGGTAGGTAAATTGGGTGGGCTATATACCGATGGACTATGTACAGCTGCAGCGATCGGTTAGCTGCTCAGATAGCAGATGTTTAAAGTTGTTGAGGGAGATAAAAGTCTCCAACTTCAGAGATTTTTGCAATTCGTTCGAATAATTGTCATTATTCGTAATAATGACAATTACAACAATACTGAATGAACACTTATTTTAATTTAATATAATACATCAATAAAATAAATTTTGCCTCAAATAATTAATGAAACATGCTCAATTTGGTTTAAATTATGCAAAAACAAAGTGTTGGAGAAGAAAGTAAAAGTGCAATATGTATCATGTAAGAAACCTAACGTTTAAGTTCCTTGCTCAGAACATGAGAACATATGAAAGCTGGTGGTTCCTTAACATGAGTCTTCAATATTCCCAGGTAAGAAGTTTTAGGTTGTAGTTATTATAGGAATATTTCTCTCTATACCATTTGTATTTCATAAACCTTTGACTATTGGATGTTCTTATAGGCACTTTAGTATTGCCAGTGTAACAGTATAGCTTCCATCCCTCTCCTCGCTCCTACCTGGGCTCGAACCAGGAACACAACGACAACAGCCACCCTCGAAGCAGCGTTACCCATGCAGAGCAAGGGGAATAACTACTCCAAGTCTCAGAGCGAGTGAAGTTTGAAACGCTATTAGCGCGCACCCCACTAACTAGCTAGCCATTTCACATCGGTTACACCAGCCTAATCTCAGGAGTTGATAGGCTTAAAGCACAGCGAAGAGCCTCTGGCAAAACGCAGGAAAGTGCTGTTTGAATGAATGCCTCCGAGCCTGCTGCTGCCTACCACCGCTCAGTCAGACTGCTCTATCAAATCATAGACTTAGTTATAACATAATAACACACAGAAATACGAGCCTTAGGTCATTAATATGGTCGAATCCGGAAACTATCATCTCGAAAACAAGACATTTATTCTTTCAGTGAAATACGGAACAGTTCCGTATTTTATCTAACGGGTGGCATCCATGAGTCTAAATATTCCTGTTACATTGCACAACCATCAATGTTATGTCATAATTACGTAAAATTCTGGCAAATTAGGCGGCCCAAAGTGTTGCATGTACACTGACTCTGCGTGCAATGAACGCAAGAGAAGTGACACAATTTCACCTGGTTAATATTGCCTGCTAACCTGGATTTCCTTTAGCTAAATATGCAGGTTTAAAAATATATACTTCTGTGTATTGATTTTAAGAAAGGCATTGATGTTTATGGTTAGGTACACATTGGAGCAACGAGCAACGCAGGACATGCTAGATAAACTAGTAATATCATCAACCATGTGTAGTTAACTAGTGATTATGATTGATCGATTGATTGTTTTTTATAAGATAAGTTTAATGCTAGCTAGCAACTTACCTTGGCTTCTACTGCATTCGCGTAACAGGCAGGCTCCTCGTGGAGTGCAATGTAATCAGGTGGTTAGAGCGTTGGACTAGTTAACTATAAGGTTGCAAGATTGAATCCCCCGAGCTGACAAGGTAAAAATCTGTCGTTCTGCCCCTGAACGAGGCAGTTAACCCACCGTTCCTATGTGGTGAGCGCCATTCTACTCAACCATTCCTCCTACAATGGATTTACAGAGACAAAGACATCTTTCTTGATCAAGGGAGCCAATTAAATATGGACAAACATAAAATTCCTAAAACAGTCACACACAGAGATTGTAGATACAACGCCTTCAGAAAGTATTCACAACTAGACTTTAACCACATTTTGTTGTGTAACAAGGTGGGATTAAAATTGATTTAATTGTCCTTTTTTTGTCAACAATCTACACAAAATACTCTGTAATGACAAAGTGGAAGATAATTTTCTTTACAAATGTTATAATTTATGAAAAATAAAACACTAACATAGCTTGATTAGATAAGTATTCAACCACCTGAGTCAATACATGCTAGAATCACCTTTGGCAGCGATTACAGCTGTGAGTCTTTCTGGGAAGGTCTCTAAGAGCTTTGCAGACCTGGATTGTACAATATTTTCACCTAAAAAAATAAATGTATTCTTCAAGCTCTGTCAAGCTGGTTGTTGACCATTAATAGACAGCCATTTTCAAGCCTTGCCATAGATTCTCAAGCCGATTTAAGTCAAAACTGTAACTAGGCTACCCAGGTACATTCAATGACGTCTTGGTAAGCAACTCTAGTGTATATTTGGCCTTGTGTTTCAGGTTAATGTCCTGCTGAAAGGTGAATTTGTCTCCCAGTGTCTGTTGGAAAGCAGACTGAACCAGGTTTTCCTCTGAGATTTTGCGTGTTCTTAGCTGTATTCCATTTATTTTCATACCAAAAAACTCGCTAGTCCTTGCCGATGACAAGCATACCCATAACTTGATGCAGCCACCACCATGCTTGAAAATATGAATAGTGGTACTCAGTGTTGTGTTGTATTTGCCCCAGACATAACACTTTGTATTCAGGACATAAAGTAAATTTCTTTGACACATATTTTGCAGTTTTACTTTAGTGCCTTATTGCAAACAAGATTCATGTTTTGTAAAAAAAAATATTCTCTACATGCTTCCTTTTCACGCTGTCATTTAAGTTAATATTGTGGACTGACTACAATGTTGTTGATCCATCCTCTGTATTCTCCTATCACACCCATTAAACTCTAACTGTTTTAAAGTCACCATTGGCCTCATGGTCAAATCCCTGAACAGTTTCCTTCCTCTCCGGCAACTGAGTTAGGAAGGACGCCTTTATCTTTGTAGTGACTAGGTGTATTGATACATCATCCAAAGTGGAATTAATAACTTCACCATGCTCAAAGGGATATTCAATGTCTGCTTTTTTTGTCATTCAAAAATCATGTTAAACACTATTATTGCACAGAGAATGAGTCCATGCCACTTATTATGTGACTTGTTAAGCACATTTTTACTCCTGAACTTATTTAGGCTTGCCATAACAAAGGGGTTGAATAATTATTGACTGAAGACATTTCAGCTTTTAATTTTTAAATAATTTGTTAACATTTCAAAAAATATAATTCCACTTTGACATTATTGGGTATTGTGTGTAGACCAGTGACACAAAATCTTGTTTTAATATATTGTGTTATCCCAGGAGGTCTACCCCGGGAGATGGTAATAGAGGGGAGGTACGTGAGGCGACGTTGGCTCCCTCTGCTGGGAATACGGGAGCTGGGCACCGTGACACGGACAGCTCTAAGTGGAGGTAATTAGAGGAAAGTGCCAACCAGCCGTGGAGGCCAAATAAAAGGAGCACGGTGGCAAACCGCGAGAGAGAACAGGAAGAGACCGACACCAAGCCACAGTAGAGAAGGACTGAGCCAAACCTAAGTGATTTTCTTTATGTTTATTTTCTGTCTTAGTAAAGTTGCTTTTGCCGACTAAAACCTCCCTGTCTCTCTGTCAATCTCTGCACGCTCAACCCAACACTGCACGGTTTACCACATATGGTGGAGAATGCGGGTATCTCAGTAGCTTTGGGTGCCGTGGGGTCGAGCGTACGGAGATTACCATGGAGGAGCTGGTGGCTCAGTTCATCCTCAGCCAGCAGAAGCAACAGGCTCTCCAGGAGCAAGCACTGGAGGAGCAGCCCCAACAAAACCGCAGACTGGTAGCCGATAAGGGAGGAAGATGACGTGGAGTCGTATTTGTGCACCTTCGAGAGGACGGCCCAGAGGGAAGGATGGCCCAAGCCCAAGTGGGCTAGCCTGTTGGCACCCTACCTCTCTGGGAAGGCCCAGAAGGCCTACTTTGATTCGAACACTGACCAGGCCTCAAATTATGAGGGACTCAAACGGGAGATACTGAGCCGTTACGGGTTCAATCTTCCATGCCGTGCACAACTGGTCCACAACTGTGCCTTTGACCCCACCCTTTCCACCCATGCTCAGATGAGCAACCTGGTGCACCTGACCAAGGGCTGGCTACTGACGGAAATACCGATCCTTCCCAATGCTCGACAAGCTCGTCCTGGATAAATAACTTTGGGCCCTGCCATACAAGATGAAAAAGACGGTGAGCATGCAGAACCCCCAGAGCCTGAAGGAATTGCTGACTGCGGTGGAAATTCACCAGAACACCCAGGACCTGCTGAGAGGGGCCCGAGCAGAGAGGAGATGCGGCGAGGGGGACGAACAACACAGAGAGAGGCGAGGGGCTGAAGGGGGCCCGGACGGAACCAGCAGAGGCTGTGAAGCGGGAGGGTGACCCAAACCGACGGCGGCGGCTGCTGCTGCTGGACCCAGATCAGAGACGCTGCTATAAGTGCGCTGAGCCGGGGCACCTCGCGTGGCACTGTCCCGGCCGGGAGGAGGCCATGCCCTCCGCATCCTCCAGCTCTGGGGTAACCCGGATGGCAAGTTACGTCACCTCCTGTTGGGCGCACACCGAGACGGCCCCTCCGATGGTTCCTGTACGAATCAATGGCATCGACACCAGCGCTCTGCTGGACTCCGGCAGCATGGTGACCCTGGCCCACCCGCTGTGGCTCACACGAGAGGGGAAGGAGGAACCGGTGGACGAGGAGGTGACAGAGGTACCCAACGGTGCCAGTGAGGATAACCACCACAACGGGGGAGTGCCAGATGTGCGTGGGAGCTGTCCCTAACCTACCCGTGTCCATTCTCCTCGGTCGAGACTGCCCTCTCTTCCAGGCCCTGTGGAGGAGGGACCAGGGGAGGCGAGCACGGGAGGTGGGAAGAAAAGACTGTGCAACCCAACCCCCACCACGAGATGTGTCCACTGGGCCTGAGTCGGACCTGGAGGAGGGAGATGACCCCGCTTCGGCAAGCGAGCCACCATGCGAGGAAGACCTCAGGCTTCCCTTTATGGAGGTGGAGGCCCTAGATAGACCTCCTGACACTGGAATCCTCACGGGTCAGTTCGGGATGGCCCAGTTAGAAGACCCCAATCTCCAGAACGCTAGGGGCCAGGTGATTGCGGTGGATGGCATACTACCTGGGGTAAGTGATTGGCGCTACCCCCACTTCGCAATCAAGCATCATTTATTGTATCAGGTAGTAAAGCATAATGGGGAGACAAAAGACTTGTTACTCATACCCAGCCAGTATGTTAGGACTGTGTTGCAGCTTGCCTACACCCACCTGCTTGGGGCACACCTGGGGATGGAGAAAACCAGGGAGCGGATCGGGAACCGGTTCCACTGGCCCGAAGTCAAGCGTGCCATGGAGGACTACTGCCATAGTTGCCTGGAGTGCCAGATCACAGCTCCAAAGGTGCATTATCGAAACCCTTTGGTTCCCTTGCCCATTATAGGAGTGCCATTCGAGCGGGTGGAAATGGATCTGGTGGGTCTGTTAGTGAAGACCGCGAGGGGACATCAATACATCCTGGTCATCGTGGATTACGCCACCCGGTATCCTGAGGCAATCCCGCTATGCACGGCAGCAGCAAAAGGTATCGCACGGGAGCCCTTCCATTTATTTAGTCGGGTGGGTATTCCGCGGGAAATCCTGATGGACCAGGGCACCGCGTTCATGTCTCGGGTGATGAAAGATGTCTGCAATCTGTTACGAATAAAACAGGTGAGGACCAGTGTGTACCATCCACAAACGGCCAGGCTGGTGGAACGCTTCAACAAGACCCCAAAACAGATGCTGAAGGTCACCGAGAGAGACGGGAGGAACTGGGACCAGCTGCTGCCACACCTGATGTTTTCAGTGCACGAGGTACCCCAAGCATCCACGGGGTTCTCCCCCTTTGAGCTCCTGTATGTCCGTCTGCCCCGCAGGCTGCTGGACCTAGCCAAGGAGATCTGGGAATAGCCGCCGACCCCACCTTCGCAGTGTAGTAGAACATGTGGAGGAGATGAGAGAGAGGATGATGGTGATTTGGCCAGTGGTGAGAGAGCACATGGCCCAGGCGCAACGTACCCAGGAGCGTGTCTACAACCGGGGGGCCCAACCACGAGAGTTCCAACCAGGTGAGAAGGTCTTGGTGATGATCCCTACAACAGAGAGTAAATTCCTGGCTACGTGGCATGAGCCCTACGACATTGTTGAGCGGGTAGGTGACGTCAACTATAAGTTCCGCCAACCGGGGTGGAGAAAACCCCTCCAGCTGAATTTACTGAAGAAATGGCACGGACGCGAGGCGCTGTGCGTAACATGGACCCGGCCACAGCAGGGCCCGCCCTCGGTCGAAGTTGCAATGGGGGAAGACCTCAGCCCAACCCAACGACAAGAGATCAGAGAGTTGTTCCAGCGGAATACAGCCGTGTTCTCCGAGGTGCCGGGGCGCACGGATCTCGTGGAACATCATATTCACACCCATCCAGGAGAAAATGTGTGTAAACGGCCATTCCAGATACCAGAAGCCCAGAGGGTGTCGGTCCAGCGGGAAGTGGCGACAATGCTAGAAATGGGGGTACTGGAGGAGTCACACAGTGAGTGGTCTAGCCCCATAGTGCTGGTTCCGAAACCGGACGGAACCGCCCGCTTCTGTAATGACTTCCGCAGCCTGAACGAGGTCAGTAAGTTTGATGCCTACCCCATGCCCCGGATGGACGAACTGATCGACCGCTTGGGGATAGCGAGATACGTCAGCACCTTGGACCTGACGAAGGGGTACTGGCAGGTGCCACTGGCAGCGGTCTCCCGGGAGAAGACTGCCTTCATCCCGGGGGGGCTATACCACTACCGAGTTCTGCCTTCCGGGCTCCACGGGGCACCAGCGAACTTTCCTGCGACTCATGGACCGCGTCCTGCAGCCACACAGTGAGTACGCCGCTGCTTATCTGGAAGACATAATTGTGCACAGTGACAGTTGGGAGTAACATCTTTGTAGGTTACAGGCCGTGCTGGATGCGCTAAGGGATGCAGGTCTGACCGCGAACCCCCACAAGTGCAAGCTGGGCTACATCGAGGTGGAGTACCTGGGCTATCAGATCGGGAGCGAAAATGTGAAACCCTAAGAAAGAAAGAAAGATTGCTGCCATTAGGGGATAGCCGGTCCCCCAAACCAAGAGGCAGGTGAAGTCATTCCTGGGGTTAGCAGGGTACTACAGTAGATTTGTACCTAACTTTGCCACAATAGCTTCTCCCCACAGACTTAACAAAGGCCCGACTATCCCAGGAGGTCTACCCCGGGGGATGGTAAGAGGGGAGGTTGGTGAGGCGACGTTGGCTCCCTCTGCTGGGAATACGGGAGCTGGGCACCGTGACACGGACAGCTCTAAGTGGAGGTAATTAGAGGAAAGTGCCAACCAGCCGTGGAGGCCAAATAAAAGGAGCACGGTGGCAAACCACGAGAGAGACCAGGGAGAGACCGACACCAAGTCACAGTAGAGAAGGACCGAGCCAAACCTAAGTGATTTTCTTTGTTATGTTTATTTTCTGTCTTATTAAAGTTGTTTTTGCGGACTAAAACCTCCCCGTCTCTGTGTCAATCTCTGCACGCTCAACCCAACACCCCTCGGTTTACCACAATATTTTAAACTCAGGCTGTAACAACAAAATGTGGAGAAAGTCAAAGGGTGTGAATACTTTCTGACGGCACTGTACACTTAGCTGGGTTTGGTTCATTTATTTATTGTGCAAAGCAAGATAAGTATCTGGTATTCGTACTTCAGATCCACACACTTTATCTTGAAATTTCAAGCACGTCTCTCATTGAGGTCAATTAATGATGTAGCTCTCTTATCTCAGCTCTGAATTCGGCCAACTCAAGGCATTCTAGCCTTATGAATGTGTGACTTTGATCAGAGCTACAGTATAGCATCCATTGGGTTTATGCCAACATGTTGCAGTGACATCCTAGCCCTCACTTAACGTGTGGGGCAGTGGAATGATCCTGACACACATTCTTGGTCTGCCTTGCGTGTCTGTATGTGTGTCTACCTTGCGTCTTAGTGTGTGTGTTTCTGCCTTGTGTGTAGAAACCAGCTTCTAACACTTTCGAGCAGACGTGGTGGTTTGAAAAAATGTGTTTGTTTTTAATTGAGTTCATGTGGAGGACTTCCCTTTCTTTGGTGGCTGTTGCAGAGGCTACGCCTAAAATTGCACCCTAATCCCTACATAGGGCAATACTTTTGATCGGCACCGGGTGCCATTTGGGACACAGAGACGTGTAGGTTTTATGTGGTGTATTCATGAAGAAAACCAAGAGCTGAGAAAGATACATGATCACTAGGGTCAATTCATGTGAATAGAGCTCAACAAACATCTAATCTGTTGAAGGTCTTTGGTATATTTTTGCATTGTGAAAGCAGCATTACAGCTAATAATAAATTTACCTCAAACACAACAGTGCATACTTCCCTCTAACTACTGTTCTTTTAATACGGCAGTAATGAGTGCGGTGGGTGGTCTTGGAAACACACACACACACACATACACACCTGTGTAGGCCCAGGAATGCAGGAGAGAACCCTCTCAATGTTCTCTGTGGTAACATCCACATCGTCCACTGCTACTAGGTCATCACCTGAGGAAGAGGAGGAGGAAGTCAATGCATAACAGCAGCATGTTGACATAGATAGCAAAAATAAGCGTCAATAGTGATATTTCTGCAAACGTACTCTATCAAGTCCGTACTGTAGGCTATACAAATGAATGTACAGTTGAAGTCGGAAGTTTAAATACACTTACGTTGGAGTCATTAAAACTCGTTTTCAAACCACTCCACACATTTCTTGTTTTAACAAACTATAGTTCTGGCAAGTCGGTTAGGACATCTACTTTATGCTTGACACAAGTAATTTTTCCAACAATTGTTTACAGACAGATTATTTCACTTATAATTCACTGTATCACAATTCCAGTGGGTCAGAAGTTCACATACAGCAGTAGCGATAGAGATACTCACAATGATCGGCTATGAAAAGCCAACTGACATTTACTCCTGAGGTGCTGACCTGTTGCACCCTCGACAACTACTGTGATTATTATTATTTGACCATGCTGGTCATTTATGAACATTTGAACATCTTGGCCATGTTCTGTTATGAAACGCCTGAAGGTACCACGTTCATCTGTACAAACAATAGTACGCAAGTATAAACACCATGGGACCACGCAGCCGTCATACCGCTCAGAAAGGAGACGCGTTCTGTCTCCTAGAGATGAACGTACTTTGGTGCGAAAAGTCCAAATCAATCCCAAAACAACAGCAAAGGACCTTGTGAAGATTCTGGAGGAAACAGGTCCAAAAGTATGTATATCCACAGTAAAACGAGTCCTATATCGACATAACCTGAAAGGCCGCTCAGCAAGGAAGAAGCCACTGCTCCAAAACTACCATAAAAAAAGCCAGTTTGCAACTGCACATGGGGACAAAGATCGTATTTTTTGGAGAAATGTCCTCTGGTCTGATGAATCAAAAATAGAACAATTTGGCCATTATGACCAACACCATCCCATCTGTGATGCACTGGGGTGGCAGCATCATGTTGTGGGGGTGCTTTGCTGCAGGAGGGACTGGTGCACTTCACAAAATAGATAGCATCATGAGGGAGGAAAATTGTGGATTTTTTTATATATCTTTTTATTCAACTAGGCAAGTCAGTTAAGAACAAATTCTTATTTTCAATGACGGCCTAGGAACAGTGGGTTAACTGCCTTGTTCAGGGGCAGAATGACAGATTTGTACCTTGTCAGCTCTGGGATTTGAACTTGCAACCTTTCCAGTTACTAGCCCAATGCTCTAACCAATAGGCTACGCTGCCGCCCCATATTGAAGCAACATCTCAAGACATCAGTCAGGACGTTAAAGCTTGGTCACAAATGTGTCTTCCAAATGGACAATGACCCCAAGCATACTTCCAAAGTTGTGGCAAAATGGCTTAAGGACAACAAAGTCGAGGTATTGGAGTGGCCATCACAAAGCCCTGACCTCAATCCTATAGAAAATTTGTGGGCAGAACTGAAAAAGCGTGAGCGAGCAAGGAGGCCTACAAACCTGACTCAAGTTACATCAGCTCTGTCAGGAGGAATGGGCCAAAATTCACCCAACTTATTGTGGGAAGCTTGTGGAAGGCTACCCGAAACGTTTGACCCAAGTTAAACAATGTAAACGCAATGCTACCAAATACTAATTGAGTGTATGTAAACTTCTGACCAACTGGGAATGTAATGGAAAAAATAAAAGCTGAAATAAATCATTCTCTGTTCTATTATTATGACATTTCACATTGTTAAAATAAAGTGGTGATCCTAACTGACCAAAGACAGGGAATTTTTACTCGGATTAAATGTCAAGAATTGTGAAAATCTGAGTTTAAATGTATTTGGCTAAGGTGTATGTAAACTTCCCACTTCAACTGCATGTATGCGTGTATCTTTTCGGCCCTGTTTTAAATGAGCTGCACTAAGTCGAATTCCTAACTACTTTGGTTGGTACGGCGAAAAAGTATTGTGTCATCTGTTTTCCAAATAGTACGGTTTTAGTAGAGCACAGTCTGGAGATACAGTCCACGGATATAGAAATAGCCAAACGTGCTGTTGTTTCTTTTTGTATATCAAGGAGTTTCACCTGCCCCTGTGCAGACCTCTATCCATTCATATCTCCCTAACAAAGACTTTACCTCAATTATATCAAGGATTTAACGAGTCTAGGCTAATTGTTTTAGCATGGAGTGGTAGGCTACATGAAAGGCATGGCTTTAAACACTAACTCATGTGGAGTTTCTTTGCATTCCTTGGTCTGCCCAAAGCAACTGTGTCGACGTCAGTCTCCACAAAAGAAACGATTTGCTGTAAAACACAATTTTATAAGTACTTAATATCATGTCAATTATGTCAATAAAAAATGTCTTTCTGGGATTTCTGCCAGTGCCCATCCAAAGGTCTGGCAATGTGTATATGACAGACACATTAGGTGAGTCTGAAATGGCACCCTTATTCCCTTTAAAGAGCACTACTTTTGACCAGGGCGATTATGGTCAAAATCAGTTGGCTATAAAGGGAATAGGGTACCATTTCGGACATCCCCACAGTGAGGTTTTGAACACTCACCGATCAGTATCTGTGCACACTTGATGGCGGGGCTGTTGGGCACCAGGCCGTGGACAGTGATCCTCTCCCCCCTCCCCCCTGCAGGGTCTCCTTGGCCCCAGGACGGGCGATGCACCACCCCCAGCAGAGCCTCCAGTAGACCCCCTCTCTCCGGGGGAGGAGGGGAGCAGCTGCCCAGCCGTTTGGGGTTCAGGTAGACACACACCTCCTTCAGCTGCTGCTGCTGGACCACCAGCCCCGCCCTCTGCCCCGCCTGGTTTTTCAAGATGGACGTCGGAAGCGATGACGAGTCTTTGGCTCCTCCGTCGGGCCCACTCCGCTGGGATGGCCGCCTCTTCCTCCGTAGTATCCTGGCCAGTCTTTTCAGCTTGGGCTCTCCTTTGGTTGGAGTGCCATCAGGACACTTCCTGCACTCCTCACTGATGATCTCCACCTCCTTCTCGCTGAAGTGCACGTGATTGGTGGAGAGGCCGTTATTGGCGGCAGCCTGAGCTAATGCCGCCTCCTCCTCGCCCTCGCTCAGCTCCAGGTAGAAGAGCTCGCCGTTCTTCTGGACATCGTCCAGCCATTCTGGCTCTAGGTCGCTGGGAATGAACAGACAAAAAGCATAGACTGAGTGAAACTGTTTGAGAGCAGAGTCAAAAGTGATGGTTTGCCTGCCCAGTGATCCCATCTGATAGGGATTGTCAGGTTAATTTGGCAAGAACTACAGTGTAGAGGCGTAAGGCTCGCTTGAGGATTAAAAGTGCATATATTCTAATCAATTTAGAGCACATTGGCTTTCATCACAGTATGTCAGATTAACCCTTGTCGACTTCAATCCCCATCTAAACATGAGTCTTGTATGATGCTATTCAAACGGGTTAGTAACACAATTATACTACTGTGTAACAAGTGAAACTCCGTCAAACAGACAGAAAGTCTGATAGCCCATCTTGTATTGTGTTCTGGGTCAGTGAATAACTCCAGTCAAGGAGAGAGCAATGACTGAAAGGTACATTTGTAAGAGGACAACCACCATGTAGGCTACAGGTGTAAAGTTGTATGACATACATTGTTGTTTTAATTTAATAATACTTCAAAACAACTACATTTACAAGATGTTTTATTATCCCCTAATCTTCTCTCTTACTCATTCCCAGTGGAGTGCATTTCTGTTCTAATTTATCGTGTGGCATTTGGGGGGAAAGAAAACAACACGCCTGGAGAAAGACTAGAAATTGCATTTTTTGAGACAGGCAGAGACGAGAAAAAGGGAAACCCACATCACCGCCCCGAGGGAGAAAATGCCCTAACTCAGCAAAAAGAAAACCAAAAAAATTCTGCCAGGAATTTTTTTCTGTCAGTCGGTCTCCCTCTAAATGAAGCTGTGCTGCCTCTGGTAGACTCTTGGAAAACACATCCATAAATTCACTAAGGATGGTAAATAGCATATAATTATTTATGAAGGTTAAGTTTCCAAACTGGAAAAATACATTTCCCCAAACTTTGATAGAAAAGAGGAGGAGAGTAGTATACTAGGCCCAGAATAGTGCAACTACACTGATGATCTGTCCATACCAGTGCTGCAGTGCAGATAGAGCTCTGGTCCATTATCCTCAAAACATCTCAGAGTAGGAGTACTAATCTAGGATCAGGTCCCAACCAGTCCATATAATGTTATTCATGATGACCTAAAAGGCTAAATTGATCCTACATCAGTACTCATACTCTGAGAGGCTCTTTGGATACGGTGAACTCAACATTTAAACTGATGGTATTTGGATTGCTTGGAATTGGTAGACTAGAGGCAAACAATGGCCAAGTCAATGAGACGGCCAGACAACAATAAAAACATACAAATAATAACATATAGGTGCCATGGAGCCCTAGTAGCAGCCTCAGCACAGAGCTCCGGTAAATGTGTAGCTACATATTTAGTTATTTTTTAGGCGTTTTTAATTATAGAATTTTAAAATCAGCTCTTTTGTTTTTGATAACATAAGAGTTTTAATTGTATATATACAGTATCTGCTGTTTTTGAGCCCCGGATTTCCATATTGACTGACAAATTAGCACTTTTTGGCTTGGCTAGCTTTTTGTTTGCAAGAGTCGCTTGATGCGTAAGATAGAGGACTACAGCAGTGCTGAGGCAGAGGGCACGTAGTGAGGACGACTGGCTACTATTCTGAACTGTGAGTGGTGATCTTTCTGGTGCCCAGACCTGATGAAGCATCAAGTGTCTGCTACACAGAGTGGAAGAGAAGTCCAGTGGCTATAAGATCAACAGCAGACTCCATCACCATCATCATCCATGCAGCTTTCAAAGACTTGGCCTCTATTGGTTGATCTGTCATGATATATTGCTTGTTTGTTTTTTGCTCTTGAAGCACATTGAGATTCTGTGAAAGCGCTATAGAAATGTAATAAATTATAATTATAAACTTTTAAACTAATCTCATAGAATCCATACACTACACAGACTTTGTTAGGTGAACATAGCAAAGGCCTACCTTGCCTTTATAATAAGAATGTATGCCATGAGCTTAATGAAACAGATGTTGATACTGCAAAGCCATGCATCAATCACTGTCCACACATTGGTGAAGAATAACAGTAGCCAGTAAGCCACCTCTAGACCACTTTACAGTCAGTGTGCATCCTGCTTCACCTGTCAAGTCGCTTCCAGTGAGCTGCCTCGGTTGTCAAGTTATAAAATTGAGGTGGCAACTGATAAAGATGACTAGACAGCTAGACAGCTGAGGTTGCAAACAAGGACTGCCCCCCCTTCTCTGTGGCCGACATGAGTAAAATATTTAAACGTGTTAACCCTCACAGGGCTGCTGGCCCATACGGCATTCCTAGCCGTGTCCTAAGAGCATGCGCAGACCAGCTGGCTGGTGTGTTTACGGACATATTCATATTCCCTATCCCAGTCTGCAGTCCCCACATGCTTCGAGATGGCCACCATTGTTCCTGTTCCCAAGAAGGCAAAGATAACTGAACTAAATGACTACCGCCCCATAGCACTCACTTCTGTCATCATGAAGTGCTTTGAGAGACTAGTCAAGGATCATATCACCTCCACCTTACCAACCACACTAGAAGCACTTCAGTTTGCATACCGCCCCAACAGGTCCACAGACAATGCAATCGCCATCACACTGCACCCTTCCCTATCCCATCTGGACAAGAGGAATACCTATGTAAGAATGCTGTTCATTGACTACAGCTCAGCATTCAACACCATATTACCCTCCAAGCTCATCATCAAGCTGGAGGCCCTGGGTCTCAACCCCGCCCTGTGCAATTGGGTCCTGGACATTCTGACGGGCCGCCCCCCAGGTGGTGAACGTAGGAAACAACATCTCCACTTCGCTGTCCCTCAACACTGGGGCCACACAAGGGTGCGTGCTCAGCCCCCTACTGTACTCCCTGCACGCCTCCAACTCAATCATCAAGTTTGTGTAACAGTTTAACTTTAGTCCGTCCCCTCGCCCCGACCCGGGCGCAAACCAGGGACCCTCTGCACACATCAACAACAGTCACCCACGAAGCATCGTTACCCATCGCTCCACAAAAGCCGCGGCCCTTGCAGAGCAAGGGGAACCACTACTTCAAGGTCTCAGAGCAAGTGACGTCACCGATTGAAAGGCTATTAGCGCGCACCACCGCTAACTAGATAGCCATTTCACATCGGTTACACTCACCCCCCTTTCGACCTCCTCCTTTTCCGCAGCAACCAGTGATCCGGGTCAACAGCATCAATGTAACAGTTTAACTTTAGTCCGTTCCCTCAACCACGACCCGGGCGCGAACCAGTGACCCTCTGCACACATCAACAACAGTCACCCACGAAGCATCGTTACCCATCGCTCCACAAAAGCCGCGGCCCTTGCAGAGGAAGGGGAACCACTACTTCAAGGTCTCAAAGCGAGTGACGTCACCGATTAAAACGCTATTAGCATGCACCACTGTTAACTAGATAGCCATTTCACATCGGTTACATTTGCAGACAACACAACAGTAGTGGGCTTGATTACCAACAACGACGAGACAGCCTACAGGGAGGTGGTGGGGGCACTCGGAGTGTGGTGTCAGGAAAACACCTCACTCAATGTCAACAAAACAAAGGAGAGGATTGACGACTTCAGGAAACAGCAGAGGGAGCACCCCCTATCTACATCGAAGGTACAGCAGTGGAGAAGGTGGAAAATTATGTTCCTCGGCGTACACATTACAGACAAACTGAAATGGTCCACCCACACAGACAGTGTGGTGGAGGCTGAAGAAATTTGGCTTGTCACCCAAAACCCTGACAAACTTTTACAGATGCACAATCGAGAGCATCCTGTCGGGCTGTATCACAACCTGGTACGGCAACTGCACCATCCTCAACCGCAAGGCTCTCCAGAGAGTGATGCGGTCTCCACAACACATCACCGGGGGCAAACTACCTACCCACAATGACATCTACAGCACCCGATGTCACAGGAAGGCCAAAAAGATCATCAAGGACAACAACCACCCGAGCCACTGTTCACACCGCTACCACCCAGAAGGCGAGGTCAGTACAGGTGCATCAAAGCTGGAACCTTGACATTGAAAAACAGCTTCTATCTCAAGGCCATCAGACTGCTAAACAGCAATCACCAACTCTTAGAGGCTGCTGCCTACATTGAGACCCACTCACTGGCCACTTGAATAAATGGATCACTAGTCACTTTAAACAATGCCACTTTAATAATGTTTACATATCTTACATTACCCATATCATATGTATTACTGTATTTTATATCATCAATTGCACCTTGCCTACGCTGCTCGGCCATCGCTCATCCATATATTTATATGTACATATTCTCATTCAACCCTTTAGATTTGTGTGTATTAGGTAGTTGTTGGGGAATTGTTAGATTACTTGTTAGATATTACTGCACTGTCGGAACTAGAAGCACAAGCATTTCGCTACACTTGCATTAACATCTGCTAACCATGCGTATGTGACCAATACAATTTGATATGATTTGTATTTTGCAAACAGTCAGGCAGCCCTTCAATACCATAGCCCTCTCAAATATAGGGTTTCTCTTTGGAAGCAACAAGCAATAATGTACAGGGTTATCTTACTCCGAGTAGTCGGACTGACAGTAACTTGATGATGTTGATTCACTATCATTCCCGTTGTCATGCAGTTCCTCCCTGTCGTCGCCCTCCCGTCTCGGTTGCTTACGCGCAGCTGCATGGGGCTCGAGCCTCCCGCTATAATCTTTAGTAGTCATAATTCCATTCGTTAAATGTGTTCGACAAGATGATACAGGTCATAACTCTAAACATTAAGCTAATACGTTTGAGCTACTTTCTACTTTGTGAGCATTGGCAGTCTATCGCCATGTTGTCTGCATACGGGCTCTTCAACTACGCCACGTGACGCAAATTGTCTCAGTGTGGTTGGCTGATGTTCATGTTTCCTTGACAACATGGAAGCTTTCCGTTAGCAGGGTAGAAAACAGACAAGGGAGTAGGGACACAGAATCCCCCGTGCCCCGTCTAGCCACTAATACGCGTGCAATAAAAAGAGGTTGATTGAATAAATGTTTCAGTGTAACAACGTTAATAGTAACAAAAATCTAAACTAGTGTTAGGTACCTCTTATTGACTATGCCTAAACTAAGCGAAACATTTGTCTGAAACGCTCTGGAAATATGAGATACAAATGTATCTCAAATGTGCAAAGTATCTAATAAAATCACAAACGCAGCTAAATCAAAAACATTGCGACATTTTAACACGCTATCTCACTCTGAATAGATGGGCAGGAGCACCAATTATGTTTAGTTCGCCCCCTCCCCATCCTCACGAACTGCACGAGGTCTTTAAATCCCCTTTAAAATCCCATATGGCATTAAGGGTGCTTTGGACAAAGCAACAACAGTCAAACAAAAGTGCAATGAATGCGAGAAGAAAGACAAAGAAAGTGCAAATAGTTTACCTAAACATGTTCATATCAACTCCCTTGGTCGTTGCCATAGCATAGCATGTATCAATATACTGACCTGTATAGAAGCACCCTGCGTATGGAATCAAAATCCTCTAAATTATTAGAGAATGACCTGGACGTTCCCCTATCTGTAGCAATATTAAACATCATTTATGTTTCATGTTTTAACGGATAGGGTGAGTTCAGCACAGATCATCAAGGCTTTCCGATAAAACATTTCCATTCCGGACAAAAAGTCCTGACTCACGGCTTGGGATGAATAGTGCCGTTTTGGACCAGTCGTCTGCCAGCAGGCGTTTTCTACATTTTTAAATGCATTTTACATGTTTAAATCCTCTGTCGTGGTCCGGTGGTGAATGTAGAATCCTTGCCCTAGTCTGAATGAAAAGCCAAATGCTGCTGTCGATCCTAACAAAAATTATAAACTTATCCTCACGATTTCTCACGTCAATCACGGACTCAAGGACACGCAGTTCCCTCCCGATGCTTTTGAAAACGAAAAGAAAGCAGTCCTGAATACTTCCCCAGACTCCAGTCGGTAAGCGAGCGCAGGGCAGCACATGCACGAGTTGAACCGCTTCTGGTCTAACGGGTGTACATGGCAGGTGGCGTAAAATGCTGCCTCTTTTGCTCAATAGATCAAATACAATTGTATTAGTCACATGCGTCGAATAGAACCTTACAGTGAAATGCTTACTTACAAGCCCCTAACCAACAAGGCAGTTTAAAAAATACGAATTATAATAAGAAATGAAAGGAACAAGTAATTAAAGAGCAGCAGTAATATAACAATAGCGAGACTACAAACAGTTGGTACCGGTACAGAGTCAATGAAGGTTAGTGGAAGTAATTGAGGTAATCAGTACATGTAGGTAGTGTTATTAATTTCCTTTGTTAATATGGACTATTTTGATCTAAATTGCTTTTGTTTTATAGAAGGGTACTGAACTGCATGGCCTCTAAAGGCACATTTAGTGTGTCCCATACAATAAGGGGATTTACTGTACCTATGTAATGTCGGGAAAATTCTGTTATAAATTCTTCTGTCCTAGTTATAAACAAGTTGTCATCACGTAGGCTTTGATTAAATTTCCAATATCCTCGCCCACGTGGAAATTCTTTAAGAGAAATATATATACCAATTATGTGATGATTTGACCGCATTCTGTCCCCTATCAACCTCTTTTTCATTTTTGGTGCCAGAGAGAATGACATAAGAAAGTAATCAAGACGACTAGCATGATTAAGCCTCTGCCATGTATATTTAACTAGGTTAGGGTATTTAAGCCTCCATATATCTACTAATTCCAATATATCCATGACATTCATGATTTCATTAAGTGCCTACAGTTTGTAGTGTTATTTCCTTTCCGGTCCAATAAAGGTATTTAAGACCGTATTAAAATCTCCCACCATAATAATAGAGTCTAGTGTTGCTTGTAGAGTTGATAAATTCTTATATATATTTTCAAAAAAGCTTGGATCATCATTATTTGGACCGTATAGGTTAATAAGCCATATCTGTTTATTGTCAAATAACATATTTAAAATAATCCATCTACCTTGATGATCTGTTTGGACAATTTGCACATTTGGATCAAAATTACTGTTAATTAATATCATCTCCCCTTTTGAATTTCTTTGCCCATGTGAGAAATATATTTTGCCCCCCCAGTCCTTTTTCCACAAAACTTCATCTAAAGTTGTTGAATGAGTTTCCTGTAAACAATAGATATTATATTCCGTCTCTTTTAGCCAGGTAAATACTGATCGTCTTTTCTTATTATCTGCTAAGCCATTACAATTATAACTGGCTATACTTATTTCACCACTTACCATAATGAGATACAAGTTTCAACTCTATTTATCAAAATATATGTTTGTAAACGTTCCATCAAAAAGTAACATGATGATTGAGTGTCTATATAGCTGTACCATGATATTTGCATTGCTACTAAGTAAACCTCCAATTGGTCACCACTATTCCACCCGCTAAAAGCCCTCCTCATCCCGAGTTGGGTTGTCATCCCAATGCCCGGCAGACCACCCCCGACCCCCCGGATCCCATAGCCCCGGAGAGTCCGGGATCCATCCGTTGAAAAGAGCACACAGTGCCACCCACAGAATAGAAGTAGATCAACCACCAAATGCATGTCATCGGCAAACTTAATGATGTTGTTGGATTTGTGCCTGGCCGTGCAGTCATGATTGAACAGGGAGTACAGGAGGGAACTGAGCACTCACCCATGTGTTGAGGATCAGCGTGGCGGACGTGTTGTTACCTACCCTTACCACCTGGGGGGAGCCAGTCAGGAAGTCCAGGATCCAGTTGCAGACGGAGGTGTTTAATCCCAGGGTCCTTAGCTTATTGATGAGCTTTGATTGTACTATGGTGTTGAACGCTGAGCTGTAGTCAATGAATAGCATTCTCACATAGGTGTTCCTTTTGTCCAGGTGGGAAAGAGCAGTGTGGAGTGCAATAGAGATTGGGTCATCTGTGGATTTGCTAGAGTGGTATGCAAATTGGAGAGCGTCTAGGGTTTATGGGATAATGGTGTTGATGTGAGCCATGACCAGCCTTTCAAAGCACTTCAGGGCTACAGATGTGAGTACTACGGGTCGGTAGTCATTTAGGCAGGTTACCTTACTGTCCTTGGGCACAGGGACTATGATGGTCTACTTAAAACATGTTGATATTACAGACTCGGACAGGGAGAGGTTGAACATGTCAGTGAAGACACTTTCCAGTTGGTAATCCATCTGGCCCTGCGGCCTTGTGAATGTTGACCTGTTTAAAGGTCTTACTCACATCGGCTGCGAAGAGCGCGATCACACAGTTGTCCGGAACAGCTGGTCCTCTCATGCATGTTTCAGTGTTATTTGCCTCGAAGCGAGCATGAAGTAGTTTAGCTTGTCTAGTAGGCTTGTGTCACTGGGCAGCTCTCGGCTGTGCTTCCCTTTGTAGTATGTAATGGTTTGCAAGCTCTGCCACATCCGATGAGTGTCGGAGCTGGTGTAGTACAATTTAATCTTAGTCCTGTATTGACACATTGCCTGTTTCGAATTTCTTGTAAGCTTCCGGGTTAGAGTCCCGCACCTTGAAAGTGGCAGCTCTACCCTTTAGCTCAGTGCGAATGTTGCCTGTAATCCATGGCTTCTGGTTGGGGTATGTACGTACAGTCACTGTGAGGACGACGTCCTCAATGCACTTATTGATAAAGCCAGTGACTGATGTGGTGTATTCCTCAATGTCATCGGAAGAATCCCAGAACATATTCCAGTCTGTGCTAGCAAAACAGTCCTGTAGCTTAGCATCTTCTTCATCTGACCACTTTTTTATTGATCGAGTCACTGGTGCTTCCTGCTTAACTTTTTGCTTGTAAGCAGGAATCAGGAATATAGAATTATGGTCAGATTTGCCAAACGGAGGGCGAGAGAGAGCTTTGTACACATTTTTTATTTTTTTATTTCACCTTTATTTAACCAGGTAGGCTAGTTGAGAACATTCTTCTCATTTACAACTGTGACCTGGCCAAGATAAAACAAAGCAGTGCGACACAAACAACAACACAGAGTTACACATGGAATAAACAAACATACAATCAATAATACAATAGAAAAAGTATATATACAGTGTGTGCAAATGAGGTAGGATAAGGGAGGTAAGGCAATAAATAGGCCATGGTGGCGAAGTAATTACAATATACCAATTGTACACTAGAGTGATTGATGTGCAAAAGATGAATGTGCAAGTAGAGAATACAGGGGTGCAAAGGAGCAAGATAAAAAAATACAGTATGGGGATGAGGTATTCATTCTCTATTGTGTCATGGTAATTTCCTGTATTACTAAATGAGGAGAGTTTACAAACCACACACGTCAGAGTTATATTTTAAACTCCATCTTTAATTATATGAGCTTCACCATAGCCCTTTGACTCTCAGATCAATTCAGTGTCTATAAATGAATTCTCTGAGAGTGCTTACAAAAGAATACTTAGTATCTTTTATAGCCAAGATACACCCCTCTCAACTCACATGACGAACCACAGATCTTAGAAACTTCGCAAAGGGCCTTTTACTTGAAAGAGTAGTATCCCATAGCCAGATAGCATTAGCTATAAATTATCGTTCAGTTTGGTCTCTTAGACGAGGTTCTACTTCTCGTTCTTGGTACTTCCTAGTACCAAAACATTACCTCATCCAATGGCATATATCAATTGTCAATTCTAGATACTTCCATCTCAAATACACCCCCTCCTGGACAAGCTCACGGAGGGGAGTGAGCTTCTAGGTCATATACTATGAAAGATAAGTGCAACATCAGAGGGGTAATACAATGGTTCCAGACACTGCCATACTCCTACCCCCAATGGGAAAAGGAGGGAATGACTGGAGTACAGACATAGTGGAGCCCTTCACATGGTTTCACAGATATATTCATTATGAAGACAATGTTCAAACCTGACTTCTCCCTTTCTGATATTCTGCATATTACCAGACATGTAAAAGACAAGCCTGACCTCTCCCCTCTCTGCCCTAGAGAAGAAAGGAAAATGCAACTGCCAACAGTATAGTCCAAAAGAAGACATTCTAATGACAAGTATAAAGTAAATAAAACATCTTATTTATCTATGTTACCTAACTAATTCTGATTCAGCTACGACAATTGTCATAGATTTGGTGGGCACTGTCATCTGTGATCTTTGTGATATGACTTTCTTTAAGCACGTACTGATGAAACTGTCATTTAATATTTTTTTCTTAAAGTCTACAAACGCTCTACATTTATTCACTCTGTGATAGGGTTGGATCCTATATGCTACTGTTATTATTGTCCTGTAAATGGTTCAGTGCCTATAATTTAGGCTGTGTGTAGGCTGGGCATAAAGGAAATTACCTCTACTAATAAATTACTACTAGATTATAGTGATAAGGAAAACAGCATACAAATTTGGCTTGTGTATTCATTTGCCTATGCCTATAACTAAGCATAATTCCATGATTTTTACATAAAAAAGAGAATACTTCAAAATGAGAAGATCCTGCCATGGAAAAGACGACTGGGCGGACATAAAGTGGAAAGGAGGGGAAATAACTCACACTATGCAGCAGGACACCTTCAGCTGTGGGGTCTTTTTAATGCAGGTTTGATAGTTATATTTTCAATAATGAATGGTTAGCTGTTATGTGACAATTAGGTCAAAAACTCAATTTAATTGTTTGGTGTAGATGGCCTGTAACGGCTGTCTACCTCCTCCTCCTCGGATGAGGAGAAGGAGTAAGGGTCGGACCAAAACGCAGCGTTGTATGAAGACATAAATGAATTTATTAAACAAGATGAACACTGACACGAAATACACTTGAATAACTACAAAACAACAAAACGACGTAGACAGACTTGAACATGGAACTTACATAATAACACGAAGAACGCACGAACAGGAACAGACTACATACACGAACGACAACGAAACAGTCCCGTGTGGTGCGACATACACAGACACGGAAGACATTCACCCACAAACAAACAGTGAGAACAGCGTACCTTAATATGGTTCTCAATCAGAGGAAACGTCAAACACCTGCCTCTAATTGAGAACCATATCAGGCAACACATTAAACCCAACATAGAAACACAACACTTGGAATGCCCACCCCAACTCACGCCCTGACCAACTAAACGCATACAAAAACAATGGAAAACAGGTCAGGAACGTGACATGGCCAAGGAAGTTGCACAGAACTTCCCCAACATCCCCTCCCAAATTGATATGGATTTTTCAAAAACACATGGAGCAACTGCGGAAAGAAATGGCTGAGGATATACTAAAAATGTCTGGTATGTAATTACATTTAATTCAAAGTAAATGTAAATTCTTTCGTTTTATGTAGTTGTGTGGGACAGCCATATGTTCAGTTCATGCCTATGATTTCAGAGTTCAACAAAACCAACAACTGCTTCATGTGTGCCACTGATAAAGAACCTGGATGTGGCCCAAAGACTGACTGGGTTAGTAACTTTATTTAACATATTTATAATCTTTTGACAACAGTGACGACATATAAGACAATTTATGATATAACACAATGATGGCTAATTCGTCATTCGTCATACTGCATTGATATTTGATATTATTTATAACGTGTTAAGCTTTGTTTTGATTGAATGTTTTGCATGCCAACGGTGGTTCCATGTGCTGTGCCTAGGAATGAAGACAAAAGAGTTCAACAGAGTAAAGAACACAAACTGTAAGTACAGTCTTTGTTGTTGAAAATGTATGCTATACCCCATCCACACTGAATATGCTCTGAAATGTACATCAACCAGGGATAAAGAGAAAGTTAACACTGTGAAATGTTTCATAATTAATTTAAGTTAACTGTCTGTTGACATGTTGGAAAAGATTAAAGGTCTACAATGTCTGTTTAATTCGTCAATATTACATTTTTATTCATTGATTTACTGGCCAACATTACTGTGGTTACATGTTCAGTATATGTATTGACCAGCAAACCCACTGCAGCCTTCCTCACTAGCTCACTCTCCATCCCTGCTTTGGACAATTAATAGCATGACTCTCGTACTTTGCCCTTTTCCTTTATGGTTGGTATTAACGACGAAAGGAGATATTATCTGTCTCTCTCCTATTGTGAACAGTGAAAAACAGTGAAAATAAGTACTTAAAACTACCAATTATTGTAGATAAATATTAAAGAAAAGGGTAAACACAACATTGGACTGAACCCCCTAATTGTCAAACTAATATTAATGTACAACAATATAGAAGATACATGACTAGAGGTTATGCAATATGGGTGTATATACACTGCACGCTTCTTAGGTGTGTAATTGACATGACCTGGGAGCTATTGCAAATTTGAAACTATGAAAAATGTACGTTACACCACGTGATTTTACAGTACACAAACAAGAGTGAGCAATATAGAAGGGTAGTCAGTGGACATTAGGTCACATGACCAAGGAGCTATTGAAATTATACATTTGTAAAAATTCATGTAAAACCATGTGAGATGAAAATGGACAAACTAAAGGGTGTGCAATGTGTAGGCCCACTGAGTGGACATTCTGAGCCTTGTTTGAAGTCAGTAGGTCACATGACCAAGGAGCTATTGAAATTTGAATGTTTAAAACGTTTGTACATTGTTTACGCTCCCTAACTAATTCAATTTGGAATACAAAATGTTGCTCACATTTCCACATGTTTATTAGCTTTGGAAATCGAATTAATGTCCAAATCGTGAAAATAAGACCACTGCAATGTTTTGCGCATTTTTTCCAACATCATGACACTTATTTGTAGTCTGTGGCTCAAGTGGTTTGAAAGCTATTGAGGTTTGAAAGCGCGAATATCCGTCGAATCTCCAACTTTAAACTGTCTTTACTTCGGTTATTGAACGGTCATCAAATGCAGTGATCAGAGGAATTAACTCTTCAACCTCTGCCCGCTTCGCGCACAGAAGAGAGTATCAAATCTCGTCATCGTGGATTGCGAGACCAATCACTTTAGAAACACAATTTCCAAGAACAAAACTATTGAAATATTCCCTAAGAATATAGTATTGCTGTAAAAAACCATTCGCACCAGCTCTTGTACCACGAGCATACTCTTTTCAATCATGGTGACAACACCAAATCTGAGCAGTACACATAGAGTAAGACACTGACAAAACGCTTTTGTTATTTTTCCTCTGAAAAAACATCAAAATTACTCACTACATTAATGATAAAAGTAAACATTTTCAAATACCCACAACGCTATCTGGTAACACGCGCAATACTTTCAATGGTTACTGAGCACGGTTGACAATGCTGGTGGTCAGCATGGTAGTTAGGTCCTTGTGTGCGTGAAGCAAAATGTGCCTCGGATGGCTCAGTCATAAGATGGCGGCATACTTCAAAATGAATATCCTTATCCAGAGTACTTTTTCATAAAGAGATGGGGAAATTACATTTGAAGTTTGTAAGCGAAAAGCATGAGCTCACACTGAGGTATAGTTGCCGAGTTAAAATAAGAAAGCTGAAACGGGTGTACGTATTGTAATGAAACAGACAGCAGGTCTCGAACCCTCGATCTTCTAGCCCGAAGTCCGGCGCGCTATCGACTGTACCGCAAAATCATGCTCGTGCGGAAGAGTCGATTTCTGCGCTTATAAACCCAGAGTGGTTACACTATATTAAACGTGTCCGGCTAGAATTTTCTTCTTTGTTTGTTTGTGCATGCCGCCAGGTACTTTGCGGGAGTGTGTGGGCGATCACGTTACCACAGAGTTTCTAAACCCAGAGGCGCAACATCGCAAGACTTCTGGTAAATGCTTGCGAACTGACCAAACTGAAATGGCCGGGGTTTAGAGTTTGAGAAGTCAATGAGAGAAGTGAAAAATTCTTCCTTAGTTGTTATTTTTTTTCGAAATCTAAAGTCACAACTTAGATTGGAGCCAATGTCATAAGTAGTTGAACACATTTTTACTCCAATCTCGGGGAAAGTGAGAAACTGATACGTTTTAATTTTTGTCAAGTACTATTTTATATCGAAATTTGACGCATGATTTGACGCCTGCACATGCGCAGTTCAGCGCGAGACTAACGTTATCCCCGAGATTAGCTAGTCAGCAATGGCGAAAAATAATACTCTCCGTCAACATCTCAATTTCTCTCAGAGATATCAACAACATTTTCCTAGACTTTATATGGAAAAATAAACAACACAAACTTAAGAAGTATGTAATATCAAACTAAAGACTGACGGTGGGTTTGAAGTACTAGATTTAAATGATATCAACAATACCATTAAAGGAAATTGGATAACAAGATGTACGCTTAAGCTCTGAATCTATATGGTACTTAATTTCCTGTCACATTTCCATGAAATTGTGTTGTCTTCAATTTTTGTGGAAGTGCAACTTTTCTCCAGAAAAATTACCAATCAAACGGTCCAAATTTAATGAACAGCCCTTTTAGCCTGGAAACTATGTAATGTCCACAACTTCTCCCTACACAAAGCCCTTCTGTGGAACAACAAATACATTTATGTTGAAAACAAGTCTTTGTTGTTCTCTAAGTGGTATGAAAGAAATATTATATTTGTGCTTGATTTATTTGATAAAGAAGGGACAATACTATCTTATAGAAAGTTCTTAAAAACATAGAACTTCACAATGCATTAGAAAGAATGTAATACTAAGCATGCAAAGCAATACCTTCAGGATTTACTCAATTAATAAAATCTCATTTGTGTTTGGAGAACATGTCAAGATAGATGCACAACTTATGTTAGAAGGTTGCTCCCTGCTGGATAAGAAATGTAATAATACACTCTTAAGATACATTTTTAACTCCAAGAACAAGATCTCTCCTAGAGGGAAATTATTCTTGGAATGCATATATACCGAAATTGAATGGAACAAAGCTTGGTTTCTCCTTCACAAATTTGGTATATCAAATAAAATAAAATAAATGAACTTTAACTTTAACTTGCACAAAATATACTCTTGCAATAACTTGTTGTCTTGGATGACATGCCTTTTCTGTGATAAAGAAGGGAAATTCTTCTTATTACTAATTTTTTATGTGTGACTCTGTGAAGTTATTTTGGAGCGAGTTAAGTAATTACATTTCTTATTTAATTAATAAGACCCTTGTATTTACAGTGAAAGATGTAATATGTTATTATTCAAATGAAAACAAAACGACTGAATTAGTTGTCCATTTCTTCATTCTCTCTGGTAAATGTTATATACACCAAAACAAATAATTGAAATCTGTCCCCAACATTTTGTGATATTTTAGATAGTTCCTGTCAAAATTGTCAGACTGCAACAAAACGTCACAAAATTAGCTATATACACTGCTAAAAAAAATAAAGGGAACACTTAAACAACACAATGTAACTCCAAGTCAATCACACTTCTGTGAAATCAAACTGTCCACTTAGGAAGCAACACTGATTGACAATAAATTTCACATGCTGTTGTGCAAATGGAATAGACAAAAGGTGGAAATTATAGGCAATTAGCAAGACACCCCCAATAAAGGAATGGTTCTGCAGGTGGTGACCACAGACCACTTCTCAGTTCCTATGCTTCCTGGCTGATGTTTTGGTCACTTTTGAATGCTGGCGGTGCTTTCACTCTAGTGGTAGCATGAGACGGAGTCTACAACCCACACAAGTGGCTCAGGTAGTGCAGTTCATCCGGGATGGCACATCAATGCGAGCTGTGGCAAAAAGGTTTGCTGTGTCTGTCAGCGTAGTGTCCAGAGCATGGAGGCGCTACCAGGAGACAGGCCAGTACATCAGGAGACGTGGAGGAGGCCGTAGGAGGGCAACAATACCCCAATACCCATGCCCTACACACAATACCCCATAATGTCAAAGTGGAATTATGTTTTTAGAAATGTTTACAAATTAATTTCAAAGGAAAATCTGAAATGTCTTGAGTCAATTCATCCCCTTTGATAAGCAACTATGCAACAACTAAGTTGCATGGATAGTGTATAACATTATTTTTGAATGACTTTTTTTTTTTTTTTTTAATGACTACCTCATCTCTGTACCCCACACATACAATTATCTGTAAGGTCCCTCAGTCGAGCAGTGAGTTCCAAACACAGATTCAACCACAAACAACAGGGAAGTTTTCCAATGCCTCGCAAAGAAGGGCATCTGTTGGTAGATGGGTAAAAATATAAAGAGCACATATTGAATATCCCTTTGAGCATGGTGAAGTTATTAATTACACTTTGGATGGTATATCAATACACCCAGTCACTACAAAGATACAGTTGAAGTCGAAAGTTTACATACACTTAGGTTGGTGTCATTAAAACTTGGTTTTCAACCATTCCACAAATTTCTTGTTAACAAACTATAGTTTAGGCAAGTTGGTTAGGACATCTACTTTGTGCATGACACAAGTAATTTTTCCAACAATTATTTACAGACAGATTATTTCACGTATAATATTTCACGTATAATTTACTGTATCACAATTCCAGTGGGTCAGAAGTTTACATACACTAAGTTGACTGTGCCTTTAAACAGCTTGGAAAATTCCAGAAAATTATGTCATGGCTTTAGAAGCTACTGATAGGCTAATTGACATAATTTGAATCAATTGGAGGTGTACCTGTGGATGTATTTCAAGGCCTACCTTCAAACTCAGTGCCTCTTTGCTTGACATCATGGGAAAATCAAAAGAAATCAGCCAAGACCTCAGAAAAACAATTGTAGACCTCCACAATCTGGTTCATCCTTGGGAGCAATTTCCAAACGCCTGAAGGTACCACGTTCATCTGTACAATTAATAGTACGCAAGTATGAACACCATGGGACCACGCAGCCGTCATACGCAGTCTGTCTTCTAGAGATGAACGTACTTTGGTGCGAAAAGTGCATATTAGTCCCAGAACAACATCAAAGGACCTTGTGAAGATGCTGGAGGAAACCGGTACAAAAGTATCTATATCCACAGTAAAACAAGTCCTATATCAACTTAACCTGAAAGGCCGCTCAGCAACTGCTCCGAAACCGCCAGAAAAAAGCCAGACTACTGTTTACAACTGCACATGGGGACAAAGATCGTACTTTTTGGAGAAATGTCCTCTGGTCTGATGAAACAAAAATAGAACTGTTTGGCCATAATGACCATCGTTATGTTTGGAGGATGGTCAAGGAGGAACTACAAACCTGACTCAGTTACACCAGCTCTGTCAGGAGGAATTCACCCAACTGTGGGTGTGGGAAGCTTGTGGAAGGCTACCCGAAACGTTTGACCCAAGTTAAACAATTTAAAAGCAATGCTAGCAAATACTAATTGAGTGTATGTAAACTTCTGACCCACTGGGAACGTGATGAAGAAGTATAAGCTGAAATAAATCATTCTCTCTACTATTTTTCTGACATTTCATATTCTTAAAATAAAGTGGTGATCCTAACTGACCTAAGACTATAATTTATACTAGGATTAAATGTCAGGAATTTGGAAAAACTGAGTTTAAATGTATTAAACGTGTATGTAAACTTTCGACTTTAACTGTACATGTGTCCTTCCTAATTCAGTTGCCGGAGAGGAAGGAAACCACTTAGGGATTTCACCATGAGGATAATGGTGACTATAAAACAGTTACAAAGTTTATTGTCTGTGATAGGAGAAAACTGTCAGTTAGGTTAGTATTGTGCAGTAATTACAATGTTGTTGATCCATCTCCAGAGTGAAAAGAAGGAAGCTTGTACAGAATACAAATATTCCAAAACATACATCCTGTTTGCAACAAGGCAATAAAGTAATACTGCAAAAAAATGTGACAAAGTAATTCAACTTTTGTCCTGAATACAAAGTGCTATGTTTGGAGCAAATCCAATACAACACATTACTGAGTGCCACTCTCCATATTTTCAAGCATAGTGGTGACTGCATCATGTTATGGGTATGCTTGTAATCATTAAAGACCGGGGAGTTCTTCGGGATAGAAAATAAAAGTAATGGAGCTAAGCACAGGCAAAATCCTAGAGGGATCCCTAGTTCAGTCTGCTTTCCACCAGACACTGGGAGATGAATTCACCTTTCAGCAGGACAATAACCTAAACACAAGGCCAAATCTACACTGGAGTTGCTTACCAAGATGACAGTGAATGTTCATGAGTGGCCGAGTTACAATGTTGACTTAAATCTACTTGCAAATATATGACAAGATCTGAAAATGGTTGTCTAGCAATGATCAACAACCAATTTGTGAGAGCTTGAAGAATAAAAAAAAATAATAATGGCCAAATGTTGCACAATCCAGGTGTGGAAAGCTCTTAGAGACTTACACTGAAAGAATCACAGCTGTAATCACTGCCAAAGCTAATTCTACAAAGTATTTACTCAGGGGTGTAAAAACTTATGTAAATGATATATTTCTGTATTTTATTTGCAATACATTTGCAAATATTTGTAAAAAAAGTTGTGTAGTTCCAATAATTAGCTACACTGTTACATGGCAAAAACAAATTCATTAACTATACTGAAAACACTATAGGGCTGTCCCGACCCCCCAAAAATATTGTTGACCCCAAAAATATGTTGGTGACTGTTCTTTCGACCAATTGGTCGAAATGTTAAGACTTGTATTTTTCATATATAGACACATTCTATGTGTTCTAATCAAACTATTTGCATTAAGCTTGTCTGATGCTTTAAGCGCACTGTTTGATGAAATAATTAAGACACATAAATGATTAGAGTGTCCGACCACAATGGATTTGATTGTGCCATGCCGGGCTCAGCAAGTGACTGTGTGACTAGCACCCATTGTCTCGGTCTCCTCCTTGCTGCAGCAACCAACCGTGTTGCTGAAGCTGCAACATAATTACAGCCATTTCTGACTGAAAAGTTATTTTACCAAAATCCCTAATTTGTTTAGGAAAAACATTCCCTATTCCCTCAACTCTTTTTCTGGCATAATATATGCATTGCATGCACGTCACCAATAGGGCCTGACCTCTAGCATATCATAATCACATTAATAAATTGGTTATAACAAACTCCGAACACCGTAACACATGTGACAGCAAAACGGATGCAGAGGACGTGACAAATAAAATCTAAACGTGTGAATGTAATACATTTGACTAGTTGTAGGAAACACTGGAGATCAAGAAACAGAGGGTAACGAGCTAAACAGGCGCTGTTATATTACAATATCATTTGTCTGACCGTTTAGACACAATACTAAATAAATGATATGGCTACCTGTTGTAATTTTTTTTTTTTTTGTAAAACCTTTATTACAGCAAAAACTAAAACATGATGACACGGACGAATGAATGATTGATTGATACAGTAGCCTATAAAAGTTTTGAAATAAAGGCCTAAGTAAGTTACGGTATTAAGACTCAACAGGATGTGCTCTTAGACCTACATCTCGTTGGTGGCTTTACAAGGCTGCCATACTAAGCCTACTAATGATAATGACATTACTTCTCATTATAATGATGATGATAATAATAATAATAACAATAAGAAGGAGATCAAGAAAATGGAGGGTTATTATTATTATTGTTATTATGAATATTATTTTTTGGACTATTTGTAAAAGTGTAAACAACAATAAATATATCATAAGTAATACCAGAGAGGCTGTTCTAACGAAAATAAATGTGTAAAGCCTTTATTGCAGTATAACAAAGATTAAAAACAGCCACATTTGGGAAATTATTTATCTAACATGTGGTTGTGTGAGGCTTCGAGCTCACGGAATCAGTAGGCTATTAAACAAACACTCAAACAGGCAACAGATTATTTGTATTTGTATTATTTCTGTAAATATATACAATCAATCCAATAACCTCCGTTCTAAAGAGGGTTTCTGAACCAGTAGGATTGGGAAGGACAGTTGTTGGTATCGTACTTAATGGGAACATTGCACAAATCGTTCACAAGGTGGCAGAAGTGTCCATTTTTGTTTACCTGCTGGACAGGCAGAGGACCTCATGCAGAAATACAGAGCTTGCATCCCAAATGTCACCTTGTTCCCTATATAGTGCACTACTTTTGACCAAACAAACTGTATTGGGAATAGGGTGCCAATGGGGATGCACCCAGAGAGATAACTCAAACAAACCTCTGGGATTTAGGGGTGGCAGGTAGCCTAGTGGTTAGAGCATTGGGCCAGTAACTGAAAGGTTGCTGGATTGAATCCCTGAGCTGACAAGGTGAAAATCTATTGTTCTGCACCCGAACAAGGCAGTTAACCCACTGTTCCTAGGCTGCCATTGTAAATAAGTAAATTTGTGTGATCTTACGTAAGTAGTACAGTAGGTCCCATGCTTGAGGTATAGGAGTTAGTTTCCAATAACCACAGGTCTAGGATCAAATTATACCCCTAAGAGACAATTGAGACATGGCTTGTGTATGTGTGCCATTCAGAGGGTAAATAGGCAAGACAAAATATTTAAATACCTTTGAACGGGGTATGGTTGTAGGTGCCAGGTGCACCGGTTTGAGTGTTTCAAGAACTTTCAAGAACTGTTTCATTCACACTCAACAGTTTTCTGTGTGTATCAAGATTGGTCCCTACCCAAAAGACACTCAGACAACTTGACACAACTGTGGGAAATATTGGAGTCAACATGGGCTAGCATTCCTGCAGAACACTTTTGACACCTTGTAGTGTCCATGCCCCAATGAACTGAGGCTGTTCTGAGGGCAAAAGGGGGTGTTCCTAATGTTTTGTACTCTCAGTGTATTTCTGTTCCTGTATCAGTGGTTAACATGCAGGGCCTTCTTCTGTAAGCATGTGGTGTTACTTAAATAGCCACTATGACCTATTTAGTGGAAGTTTTGGTTCAATAAATAAATGAAGAGGGTTTGCCGGATGAACGCAGTTTTATGTTTATTTTGTTATCCCAGTCAATCTTGTTTTGTTTACTTGTTGTTAACCTTGTGAAATACTTGAAGCAATACACTTGTGAGTATCTAAGATTCCTTCAAGTCTCTTAGTGCTTTTATATACGAGCCTTGACATTGGAAAGTGTCTAATGTTTAAAAAAAATATATATTTAAAAAAATTATATCATGTATTTATGCAGCTAGATTGCACATGAACTTATCATCCTGTAGTCTAGTTGCATGAGTGGAGTCTTCGTTCCTGTTACTAGTCAGTCATTTAAAAATGTATTATTATTACTTCCTTTCAGCATTAATCAAACCTGTATAGTCTGAAGAGACTGGTAAGATAAACCTATAACTCAGGTTTACCCAACTGGCGGCCCACGGGTGAGCCCCCCAAAAATATACAGTGCCTTCAGAAAGTTTATGTTTTCTAAATGTTTGTTGTGTTACTGCCTGAATTTAAAATGGAATAAATTGAGATAGTTGGTCACTGGCCTACACACAAAGTTGAATTATGTTTTTTGACATTTTTACAAATGAATAAAAAATAAAATTTGAAATGTCAATAAGTATTCAACCCCTTTATTATGACAAGCTTACATAAGTTCAAGAGTTAAATTGTCCTTAACAAGTCACATAATAAGTTGCATGGACTCACTCTGTGTGCATTAAAAGTGATTAACATGATTTTTGAATGACTACCTTATCTCTGTACCCCAAACATACAATTATCTGTAAGGTCTCTCAGTTGAGCAGTGAATTTCAAACACAGATTCAACCACAGATTCAACCATAAAGACGAAGTAGGTTTTCAATGCCTTGGAAAGAAGTGCACCTATTGGTACATAGGTAAAAAAACAAACAGACATTGAATATCCCTTTGAGCATGGTGATGTTATTAATTACACTTTGGATGGGGTATCAATACACCCAGTCAATACAAAAATACAGGCGGAGAGGAAGGAACCCACTCAAGGATTTCACCATGAGGTCAATGGTGACTTTAAAACAGTTACAGAGTTTAATTGCTGTAGTAGGAGAACACTGAGGATGGTTCAACAACATAGTTACACAATACTAACCTAATTGACAGTGAAAAGAAGGAAGCCTGTCCAAACATGCATTCTGTTTGCAACAAGGCACTAAAGTAATACTGCAAAAATGTGGCAAATCAACTTTTTGTCCTGAATACAAAGTGTTATGTTTGGGGCAAATCCAGTACAACATATTACTGAGTACAACTCTCCATATTTTCAAAAAAACTGGTGGCTGCAACATGTCATGGGTATGCTTGTAATCGTTAAGGACTGGAGAGTTTTTCAGGATAAAAAATAAATGGAATGGAGCTAAGCACAGGCAAAATCCTAGAGGGAAACCTGGTTCAGTCTGCTTTCTACCAGTAACCTAAAACACAAGGCCAAATCTACACTGGAGTTGCATACCAAGATGACAGTGAATACTCCTCAGTAGTCAATTTACAGTTTTGACTTAATCTACTTGAAAATCTATGGCAAGACCTGAAAATGGTTGTCCAGCAATAATCAACAACCAATGTTACAGAGCTTGAAGAATTTTGAAAAGAATAATGGGCAAATGTTGCTCAAATGTTTAATCCATTTTGATTTTAGACTGTAACACAACAAAATGTGGAATAGGTAAAGTGGTATGAATACTTTCTGAAGGCACTGTATATATCCTTTTTATATATATAATTTTCATTGGTGGACATAAAAGACTGTAAAAACACCAGGAAATCAGCTGTTATTTTAAAGTTATTTTAATTTTGGAAATCTGCTCCCAAGTATTCCCACACATAATAGAGTCACGTGATCGTATACAAATGTAAGAAAGGTTTGAAATGATTGCTTTAGTCAGATATTATAAGTTTGGGCTTCTCGCAGTCAATTTGCAGTCTATAAATTACTAGTAATTATGTTCCTGCCCTCTGACCATCCGCTCAAGAAAAAAACGTCCTGCGGCTGAATCTAGTTGATGATCCCTCCTATAACTTATAACCATTTTCCTGTACGAAGTGGCTGCGCGACCCGTGTTCCTCCCTCCCCCAGGAAACCTTACATTCTGTGTATGTGTTACTTACCGCAAAAACAAGCACTCCCTCTGCTGCTCCCTTTCCCTCCTCACTTACCTCTGATTTGCATGAACATTCCAAAGAAATAGGACCATTTCATCGACATGTTGTACAAACTTCTTGGTCTGTTGTAACTATCAGAATATTCAAATCAAATCATATTTTATTTGTCACAAAAACATATTTAACAGATGTTATTGCAGGTGTAGTGAAATGCTTGTGTTCCTCGCTCCAACAGTGCAGTAGTATCTAACAATTCACAACAATAAACATAGATCTAAATGTAAAAAAATGGAATTAAGAAATATCTAAATATTAGGATGAGCATTGTCAGTGGCATTGACCAAAATACAGTAGAATAGAGTATATACACATATGAAATTAGTAACACAGTATGTAAACATTATTAAAGTGACTAGTGTTACATTGTTAAAGTGACCAGTGATTCCATGTCTATGTACATAGGACAACAGCCTCTAAGGTGCATGGTTGAGTAATCGGGTGGTAGCCGGCTAGTGATGGCTATTTAACAGTCTGATTGCCCTTGATTTAAGCTGTTTTTCAGACTCTCGGTTCCAGCTTTGATATACCTGTACTGAACTCGCCTTTTGGATGATAGCAGGGAGAAAAGGCCGTGGCACGGGTGGTTGATGTCCATGATGATCTTTTTGGCCTTCCTGTGACATCGGGTACGGTAGGTCCTGGAGGGCAGGCAGTGTGACCCCGGTGATGAGTTGGGCAGACAGCACCACCCTCTGAAGAGCGCTGCGGTTGCGGGCGGTGCAGTTGCCGTACAAGGCGGTGATAAAGCCCGAAAGGATGACCTCAATTGTGCATCTTTAAAAGTTTATGAGGGTCTTAGGGGCCAAGTCAAATTTCTTCAGCCTCCTGAGGTTGAAGAGGCGCTGTTGCGCCTTCTTCACCACATTGTCTTTGTGGGTGGACCATTTCAGATTGTCAGTGATGTGCACACCAAGGAACTTCACCTTCTCCACTGCGGTCCAGTCGATGTGGATAGGGGCGTGCTACCTCTGCTGTCTCCTGAAGTCCACGATTAGCTCCTTAATTTTCTGGCACCACTCTGCCAGGGCCCTCACCTTCTCCCTGTAGGCTGTCTTGTCATTGTTGGTTATCAGGCCTACTACTATTGGATAGTACTTAACTGTAACCAGTGGTAATACCTGGTTAATAATAACATTACTGGTTAACACTGTAGTTATAACCAGAAAATAATCTTTTTGCATAACATTTTGGATGTTCATACTGTTTTCACTCTAAAAGTGAACCTCACTGCTGAGATTCTTTATCACACATTCATTGGAGGAAAATTACCAAAAATATGACTCCGGGATCACTCCAATGTAAAATCATTGAATGTTTTTACCGTTCACTTCTTGTAAAATGTTAGGTGCACGTTTTTCCAAGTCAAAATTATACAAGTTCTGTCTTGGATTTCGCTCCCAGAACACAGTTCCCACATGTACTCCCCATTTCCACCCCATTTCCACCACTGCACAGAGTTGTCAAAATCCTGGAAGTATGTCAGTTCTTAAGAAATTACACAACCCCCTTTCCAGTTTCCCACTAGTCTCATGTTACACATCAACTGTTAAAGACAATGAACTGCCTTTAATAAAAATGGTATTCTTCAGAATTTGAAAGCCTCACTTGGAAGTCACGGCAATGACCAAGTCAATAAATACTGATCTGGCTCCTACTATTATTTGACTCTTTCTTGAAAGATAAAGGAAAAATATTGACATTTGAGTCATTGCAACCTGCAAGTTCCACTGGATGTAATAAAGTGGAAAGATGGGTCAAAATCCAAGTGCATAAATTTCATTGATACATATTCTGAGACAAACAAGAGATAGTCTATAATGTGTCACGCTTTATGGTGCTCTATCACCATCGCTTTATCAGCATCATTGTGTTGATATGAGCAGGAGGCGGACTGTTTGTTTCATAAGCAGTATACAGTGAGTAGGTGGGTCTAAACTTTTGACACACCTACTCATTCAAGGGTTTTTATTTATTTTTTACTATTTTCTACATTGTAGAATAATAGTGAAGACATCAAAACTATGAAATAACATATATGGAATCATGTAGTTACCCAAGAAGTGTTAAACAAATCAAAATATATTTTATATTTGAGATTCTTCAAATAGCCACCCTTTGCCTTGATGACAGCTTTGCACACTCTTGGTATTCTCTCAAGCAGCTTCATGAGGAATGCTTTTCCAACAGTCTTGAAGGAGTTCCCATATATGCAGAGCACTTGTTGGATGAGACACACCTACCCCTGCGCCCAGGCCAGAGTAATCGAATCCCCTCATTGAATTGAATGGTTGTATCCATTCAAGACAATGATGGCATAATGGGTGGACTTCCGGCCATTGTGAGTGCACCCATAGGAGTAAAGTAGTAAGTAAAAGCTGGAAGTGTACCCATCAATCTGTGCTGTGATTTTATGCACTGACCTTTTATCTGTCGACAGGACCCTGGACAGGACTGACTGGTATGGATGAGCCTCTGGGGCGAGACTGAACAGAGACAAGACAGAAGCCCAATTTTTCGGGCCATGGGCAGACCCATACTTGACCAGACTACTACTGACAGTTAAAATGACCGACATAAGGGTACTGGGGGTAAAGTTTGACAGGGAGGGAGGAGGAAGCGGCAACTGGAGTGGGATCCTGGGGACTGTACGACAGAGACTGGGTTTTTGGGGACTTTGACAGCTGACTTGTGAGGGCAATGTTTTAATCATTAAAGCTGTGATTTTACCGGTGCTGTTATTAATCAGTTCTGTTTTTATCCCCCCACGAACAACTCTTTTAGCTCTGGAACGGATGCTGTTTTACTTCCTGTGGGGAAGCAAGTGGGAGAGGCTGAAGAGGGAGGTTGTCAAGAGACCCAGGTCCAAGGGGGAGAAAGGCTTGCCTGACCTCTACTTGTTCCTGGGCAGCTGCTACACAGCGTTACATCTCACTCTTGTCATCTCCCCGGTTAACAACAAGACCCAGTCCCTCACACAGTTCTGGCTGGGATCTTACCTCAGGACCCTGAGGCTGATCCCGGTCGACCTGCGAGCCCCAGTCTCTTTCCTGCTCCCCACACACTACGTCCAGCTCCAAAAGTTTTTAATACATTTTAAACTTGAAAAAGAGGCAGTCACGGTTTTAACTAAACATTGCTCTCTTCTCTCTCTTGTGCAGGAGTAGGAACCAGTGTGTTCAGTGCGCGGGCTTGCTACAGGCGAGCCCACAACGGTTTGGCGCAACATGGCCTATCCTGCTCTGCTGAACCGACACCGGGACCTGTCCTGGATGGTCGCCAATGAGATCCTCCCGGTCAGGGCCAGTATGCACTCCCGAGGCATGGCGAGGACATCCGCGTGACCCCGACCACGCTGCGGCCAAAATGAGTTCGATGAGGCACCTGCTCTTGGAGTGCAGAGCCACCAGGGACCTATGGAAGGAAGCAGGCCCCCTGATCGCCCCGTGTCTGCCACCAGGGGAGGACCTAACGCCCCAGCTCGTGCTGTATGGGGTGGGCCGAAGGCCTTCACCAAGCTCTGGCCCACCCTCACGTGTCTGAAGGAAGCACTGTGGTCCTCCCGCAACCTGCTGGTAGTGAAACGAGTAGAGACCACCCCCCCAGACAGTGGCCATGGTAGCATTTTACATTTACATTTACATTTTAGTCATTTAGCAGACGCTCTTACCCAGAGCGACTTACAGTAGAGTGCATACATTTTATTACATTTTTTTACATTTCATTACATTTTACATACTGAGACAAGGATATCCCTACCGGCCAAACCCTCCCTAACCCGGACGACGCTATGCCAATTGTGCGTCGCCCCACGGACCTCCCGGTTGCGGCCGGCTGCGACAGAGCCTGGGCGCGAACCCAGAGACTCTGGTGGCGCAGCTAGACCACTGCGCCACCCGGAAGCCCTGGGGTAGTACAGAAGAAAGGGGGCCTCGACCCCAGGTGTAGGGTCCCCCACAACACCTAAGGTCCTGGCGGCCACAGCCTGACAGCGCTGCGGTACCTGGTGCGATGCGTTTAGGGGATGGATCTCCTCTGGGCCCCGAAAGACAGGATGGTGAACGATTCGGAAGAGCAGGAGGAGGCGAGTTTGATAAGGACTCACCCCGCTCCTGTACAAAGGACCGAAGACAGCTTTATATAACAAAGTGTTTTAAAAAAAACATGTTTTCATGTCTTAAAAATGATTTAATTTTGTTCAATCATTTGTACACATTTTAAATGGCTTTTACAGATTTTATGTTTGGACAAGGAAA
Source organism: Salvelinus fontinalis (assembly GCF_029448725.1). Lineage (NCBI taxonomy): Eukaryota > Metazoa > Chordata > Actinopteri > Salmoniformes > Salmonidae > Salvelinus > Salvelinus fontinalis. The sequence continues at coordinate 18,972,964 of NC_074700.1, read as the reverse complement.
AGTACTTTTATTTATGGTTGTTTCTATTGTTTTAACAAATTGAAATGTAATTCAAATGCTGTTTTTAGGCTTTTATGCTGTTTTTGTGTACAAAAATATGAGCTACTGTCACGCCCTGGCCTTAGTATTCTTTGTTTTCTTTATTATTTTAGTTAGGTCAGGGTGTGACATGGGAAGTTTGTGTGTTTTGTCTAGTTTAGGGTGTGTGTATTGTTTAGGGGGTGTTGTATAGTGTATGGGGTTGTGTTCAGGAGAGAGTTCTAGGAAAGTCTATGGTTGCCTGGTTTGGTTCTCAATCAGAGACAGATGTCATTCATTGTCTCTGATTGGGAGCCATATTTAAGGCAGCCATAGGCTTTAGGTGATTGTGGGAGATTGTCTATGTTGAACGTAAGTAGCTTGTGTGTGCACTTTCGTTTGTAGCTTCACGGTTGTTTGTTGTTTTGTATAGTTTGTATAAGTGTTTCGTTTCGTGTTCATCTTCAAAATAAAGAGAAGATGTATTTTGCACACGCTGCGCCTTGGTCCACTCTCTATAAAGAAGACAGTCGTGACAGCTACTGTTAAAGGAAATGCAATCATAAAACTTTTCCAAAAGAAAAAAACAAAGTAATAGACGGCGTATTTGGAAAGTATTCAGATCGCTTAACTTTTTCCACATTTTGTTACATTAAAGCCTTGTTCTAAAATCTATTGAATACTCATTTTTCAAATCTACAAATAATACTCCATAATGACAAACCGAAAACAGTTTATTTTTATATCCCATTTTTCTCCCCAAATTTGTGCTATTCAATTACGATCTTGTCTCATCTCTGCAAGTCCCCAACAGGCTCGGGAGAGGCGAAAGTCCTCCGAAGCATTACTCGCCAAACCACACTTGTGAAATTGAGCTCAGGTATATCCAGTTTCCATTGATCATCCTTGAGATGTTTCTACAACTTGATTGGAGTCCACCTGTGGTAAATTCAACTGATTGGAAATTATTTGGAAAGACACACACCTTTCTATATAAGGTCCCACAGTTGACAGTGCATCTCAGAGCAAAGACCAAGCCATGAGGTTGAAGGAATTGTCCATAAACCTCTGATACAGGATTGTGTCACGGCAAAAAATCTGGGTAAGGGTAACAAAATGTCTGCAGCATTAAAGGTCCCCAAGAACATAGTGGCCTCCATCATTCTTAAATGGAAGAGGTTTGGAACCACCAAGACTCTGCCTAGAGCTGGCAGCACGGCCAAACGGAGCAATTGGGGGAGAAGGACCTTGGTCAGGGAGGTGACCAAGAATCTGATGGTCACTCTGACAGAAAGCTCCAGAGTACCGCTGTGGAGATGGGAGAACCTTCCTGGAGGACAACCATCTATGCAGTACTCCACCAATCAGCCCTTTATGGTGGAGTGGCCAGACAGAAGCCACTCCTCAGTAAAAGGTACATGGCAGCCCACTTGGAGTTTGCCAAAAGAGTTTGCCTAAAGGACTCTCTGACCATGAGAAACAAGATTCTCTGGTCTGATGAAACCAAGATTGAACTCTTTGGCCTGAATGCCAAGCATCACGTCTGGAGGAAACCTGTCACCATCCCTTTGGTGAAGCATGGTGGGGCTAGCAGCATCATGCTGTGGTAATGTTTTTCAGCGGGAGGGACTGTGAGACTAGTCAGGATCGAGGGAAAGATGAAAGGAGCAAAATACAAATAATTAGATGTTCAGGAGTCTTATGGCTTGGAGGTAGAGGCTGTTTAGAAGCCTCTTGATCCTAGACTTGGCACTCCGGTACCGCTTGTCGTGCGGTAGCAGAGAGAAAAATCTATGACTAGGGTGGCTGGAGTCTTGCACAATCTTTTGGGCCTTCCTCTGACACCGCCTGGTATAGAGGTCCTGGATGGCAGGAAGCTTGGCCCCAGTGATGTACGGGGCCGTTTGGACTACCTTCTGTAGTGCCTTGCGGTCAGAGGCCGAGCAGTTGCCATACCAGGCAGTGATGCAACCAGTCAGGATGCTCTTGATGGTGCAGCTGTAGAACCTTTTGAGGGTCTTAGGACCCATGCCAAATATTTTCAGTCTCCTGAGGGGGAAGAGGTGTTGTTGTGCCCACTTCACGACTGACTTGGTGTGTTTGGACCATGATAGTTTGTTGGTGATGTGGACACCAAGGAACTTGAAACTCTCGACCCGGTGCACTACAGCCCCGTCGATGATAATGGGGGCATGTTCGGCCCGCCTTTTCCTGTAGTCTACGATCAGCTCCTTTGTCTTGCTCACATTGAGGGAGGGGTTGTTGTCCTGGCACCCTACATCCAGGTCTCTGACCTCCCGATAGGCTGTCTCATCATTGTCGCTGATTAGGCCTACCCCTGTTGTGCCGTCGGGAAACTTAATGATGGTGTTGGAGTTGTGTTTGCTTACGCAGTTGTGGGTGAACAGGGAGTACAGGAGGGGACTAAGCACACACCCCTGAGGGGCCCCAGTGTTCAGGATCAGCGTAGCAGACGTGTTGTTGCCTACCCTTAACACCTGGTCGCGGCCCATCATGAAGTCCAGGATCCAGTTGCAGAGGGAGGTGTTTAGTCCCAGGGTCCTTAGCTTAGTGATGAGCTTTGTGGGCGTTATGGTGTTGAACGCTGAGCTGTAGTCAATGAACAGCATTCTCACATAGGTGTTCCTTTTGTCCAGGTGGGAAAGGGCAGTGTGGAGTGCGATTGAGATCTGTGGATCTGTTGGGGCGGTATGCGAATTGGATTGGATCTAGGGTATCAGGGAGGATGCTGTTGATGTGAGCCATGACCAGCCTTTCAAAGCACTTCATGGCTACCAACGTGAGTGCTACGGGACGGTAATCATTTAGGCAGGTTACTTTCACTTCCTTGGGCACTTGGACTATGGTGGTCTGCTTGAAACATGTAGGTATTACAGATTCAGTCAGGGAGAGGTTGAAAATGTCAGTGAAGACACTTGCCAGTTGGCCTGCGCATGCTTTGAGTACACATCCTGGTACTCCATCTGACCCCAGGGCTTTGTGAATGTTGACCTGTTTAAAGGTCTTGCTCACATCGCCTTGCGAGAGCATTATCACACAGTCCAGAACAGCTGGTGCTCTCATGCATGCAAGCATAAAAGGCATTTAGTTCACCACTGGGCAGCTCACGGCTGGGTTTCCCTTTGTAGTCTGAAAACTTTGTAGTTTTCAAGCCTTGCCACATCCGACAAGCGCCTGAGCCAGCGTAGAAGGATGCAATCTTAATCCTGTATTGGCGCTTTGCTTGTTTGATGGTTCGTCTGAGGGTATAGAGGGATTTCTTATAAGAGTCCGGATTAGTGTCCCGCTCCTTGAAAGCGGCAGCTCTAGCCTTTTGCTCGATGCGGATGTTGCCTGTAATCCATGGCTTCTGGTTGGGATATGTACGAATGGTCACTGTGGGGACGACGTCGTCAATGCACTTATTGATGAAGCTGATGACTGAGGTGATATATTCCTCAATGCCATTTGATGAATCCCGTAACATATTCCAGTCTGTGGTAGCAAAACAGTCCTGTAGCGTAGCATCCGCGTCATCTGACCACTTCCGTATTGAGCGAGCCACTGGTACTTCCTGCTTTAGTTTTTGCTTGTAAGCAGGAATCTGGAGGATAGAATTATGGTCAGATTTGCCAAATGGAAGGCGGGGGAGAGCTTTCTATGCATCTCTGTGTGTGGAGTAAAGGTGGACTAGAGTTTATTTTCCTCTGGTTGCACATGTGACATGCTGGTAGAAATGAGGTAAAACGGATTTAAGTTTCCCTGCATTAAAGTCCCCGGCCACTAGGAGTGTTGCTTCTGGATGAGCATTTTCTTGTTGTCTTATGGTCTTATACAGCTGGTTGAGTGTGGAAATAGAAGGCTACGAATAATGTAGATGAGAACTCTCTTGGTAGATAGTGTGGTCTACAGTTTATCATAAGGTACTCTACCTCAGGCGAGCAATACCTTGAGACTTCTTTAATATTAGATATCGCGCACCAGCTGTTATTGACAAATAGACCACCCCCCGCACCTGGTAAGACGTAGCTTCTCTGTCCTGCTGGGCATGGAAAATCCCTCAAGCTCTATATTATCCTTGTCGTCATTCAGCCACGACTTGGTGAAACATAAGATTATTATTTTTTCTCCTGTTGGAAGCATAATCTTGATTGTAGGTCATCCATTTTGTTTTCCAATGATTGCACATTGGCCAATAGAACGGATGGCAGTGGGAGTTTACTCACTCACCTATGAATTCTCAGAAGCCAGCCTGACTTCCGCCCCCTTTTTCCCCATATTTTCTTCACGCAAATGACGGGGATTTGGGCCCGTTCCTGAGAAAGCAGTATATCCTTCGCGTCGGACTTGTTAATGAAAAATTATTTTTCCAGTTCGAGTTGAGTAATTGCTGTTCTAATGTCCATTAGTTATTTTCGTAAATAAGAAACGGTAGCAGCAACAATATGTACAAAATGAGTAAAAAAATAAGTTACAAACAACACCAAAAACCTAACAACATAGGACAGTTGGTTAGGAGCATGTAAAACATCAGCCATCCATTCTGGTGCCATTCTATTGCATAGTTATCACATGTTGTGGTTTAACGTTGACATTTTTGTAGCTGCATTGATGCTTATATGTAACGCTTCTCGTAGGCTGAAGGAAGAGTGGACCAAGGTGCAACGTTTAAAGTGTTCATGATTTAATCCCAAAAAACTAATTGAACAAAAACAACAAACAGGAGAACGAAAGCGAAACAGTTCTGTCTGGTGCAGACACAAAACCAGAAAATAACCACCCACAAAACACAGGTGGAAAAAGGCTACCTAAGTATGGTTCTCAATCAGAGACAACGATAGACAGCTGCCTCTGATTGAGAACCACACCAGGCCAAACACAAAGAAATAGAAAACATAGAACAAAAACATAGAATGCCCACCCCAACCAAAATAGAGACATAAAAAGGATCTCTAAGGTCAGGGCGTGACAGTACCCCCCCCCCCCCCCCCCCCCCAAAATCTAAACCTATAGGGGAGTATCTGGGTGGGCATCTATCCGCGGTGGCGGCTCTGGTGCGGGACGTGGACCCCGCTCCACCTTAAGCTTGGCCCACTTATGTGGCGCCTCTGGAGCGGGGACCCTCGCCACCGGCCCCGGACTGGGGACCCTCGCAGCATGACATTATACAAGTGTATGAGTTCCCTAAATGTATATGAGTTCCACTGCAGAAGAAGAACCACAATGGCCAGAACAAAATCCAGACAACAAACAACAAACAGAAAATTAAGACAAAACACACCACACCAGAAAACAACCCCAGAATCACAACCGCAAAGCCAGCATGCAGTCCCCCCGAACTCCCCTACTCCCTCAGAAGAAACATATCCCCTCCAAAACCTTTCCTCGTACCACTCCCTATTACCCCCTATTTTTAACACCTCTGATCACCCCAGCCTAGCCCCTACGGGCCCAGATCCGTCACCCCATGGTCCTTACTGCACCTGACCTTACAACTCCCAAAACCCACAATTCCTTCCAAGAAATCGTCTCCCCCTCCTCGTCCCCCCTCACAACACAAACAACCCGCTAGAGGCCCTCATCCACCTCTGCAATGGAATGATCAAACACGGAGTTCTCCAATGACCCATGATCTTGACAATACACTCAGAACAGAATGACTTTCTTCAGACGGCTGTTCATGTTTGCCTCCCCACTAGGAAATCCATCCATAGACGGCACAAGGTATGTACAGAGAACTTCCGCCACGGATGCATCTCACATTGAACACACCTACCAACTTGTTTGTGAGTGGTCTGTGGGTCTGGGCCCTCTTTGTTCCCTGTTATCCATCCACCATTGTCCAGCCTTGCCATCACATCGCTCCCCCTCCAGCACCAGCCCGATGAACATATCCTCCTCCACCCCCATCCCACTCCCTCCCTATACACTTATCCCTCTCACAGAACCAGACCAGAACCAAGAACCCCACAAAAGAGGAGCAGAGAAAAGACCAAAGATATAGTTCTACGCCCGGAGCGAGCAGGCCACAGCGGAGACCTGTTTTTAGCCAATCATTTTTTCTGTAGTGCACTATAAACGTAATATGGTTCCATTTGAGACTACACTACACTGCCATTATCTTTAGTATGGAGCTTATTTTCTGGACTCCAAAGGTTTGACTGAAAATGGAACATTATATAAGTGTGGTGCTGGTGTGCTGTTTGTGTTGTATGTGTTACATTTTGTAATGTTGTATTGACTGCTTGCTTTCTTGACCAGGTCTCACTTGAAAGAGACCGTGTCTCAAGAGGTTTTTCCTGGTTAAATAAAGGTTTAATAGAAATAGCATAAATATACCAATACAGTCAACAAATATGAATATGTTGCTTTTATTTGCTTGCTTGGAAATGAAGTGAAAGCATAAATATAACATGGACAGAAACTTTGATCTAAGGTCTAAATGTCCTCTTATAAGGAACTCTTTTCATTTACCTACTGTATGCAGCTCTCTTCTAAGGACTCATCCCTCTGACCCTTCCTGGGTCCTTCACAGGTAAACATACAATGAACATATCTTTATTAAAACATCTGTAATAAACATATAATAAACAAAAGCAATAGAGATAGTACACAAAATGTGTAACATTGTACATTTCCGCTAATAAGAAGAAAGTCGGCTAGTGAAAGCTTTCGCAGAGCAAAATGCCTATACGCTTCATTGCATTGTAGGGGATGTATCAGAAGGGAGCGCTGGGCCGGCAGTCCAACACACAGGTTGTTGAATCACGTCCACCATTTTGTTAACAAGTGTTACAGGGTATAAGTAGTGCTTCCAACCACTTTAGAATGTTTACTCTCCTGCATTCTGGGAAAGAGAAAAAGATAGACAAGTCAAACTAGGCAGAACTGAACGATTTCCCCTTAGATAGGCCAGCTGCAAAGTGAAAATTGTCTTTGTGTTGGATTCTAGCTTGAAATATACCTATTCATGTTACCATACTAGAACTTATTGATGACTTTACATGTATAAGGAATGTATATGTTGGGGTCAATGAAGGGTTGATAGGGATTTGAATTCTGTTCCATGTTTCTAAGGAGGGAGGTGATAGTCTCTTGATAAGGGATGCCAGCTGCGGAACTAGGGAGGAGCGAGGAATGTGTCTCGAGGTCAAGTCGACAGATGAAGTGAGAAGAAACCTCTGGTAGAAGGGCCCACCACTACGACTCTCCTACTATAGACCTATCTCACACACTTCCACGCCAACGAAAGATCTAGCATAAGGCAGGGCTATGACTACACCAGTGAGAGGAACAAATTAAGTTCAGAGATCTATTGGCTGTCTAGACGTGTAAGGAGTTGACCCTGCCTATTAGGAGTTTATAAATATATGCGTTTGAGTATTTACTCTGTTTGTTCAGAACCTAACAGTTGTAAAAATGCATGACGTTTTTTTGTTGCTTTCTCTTAAATGTTGATCATTAACCATGATCTGTCTAGCATTGTCCCAGATTAGTTTGCTGTTTTGCTTTCTTGGCATAAAAACACAAACAGATCTGGGACAAGGAAATTATCTTGCTAAGAAAAGGCAATAGCAGCATTGTGTTTGGATTGCTATCTATTACCTTTTGGTTGATCTCTCCACCAGAATCTTCACCGTGCGGTCATTTGGGTCCAGGCAGAGTTGACGTCCATTTTTGAGTGTGATACTAAAATAATTAAAGGGAGATTGTCTGTAGTCCATAGACTTCTTTCAAGGTCAAGAATTACCAGCTATTCCTGTAATGCATTATCTTCAAGATGTGCACCAGTACCTTTGTTCTGTGTTCCCGTGAGCAAATTCTTAAACCTCCACCATTTTTTATTGTAAGTTACTTTTCATGTTTTCAACACTTAGTCTAATGATATACACGTCAAATAACACTTTGATTGTCAAATAACACTATTTGACCCGTTAAATAAGCTTTTAATTTGACACGTCAAATAACAGTTATATTATAGATTGTTGTGTGTTCTGAATTTGCACGTGCAAGCCAAGCACCACCACTACTATCAGTAGCACTGTCAAAACTGTACAAAAAAGGTCTGCAAACAAGCAAACACCGGCCACAAACGATGTGTTTACAATACCGCGTTGGTATTAAAGCATTATTTGTTCGACCGCAACTTCTAAGGTAGCTTAGCTACCAAGCTTTAGCTTGGTACCTAGCTAGCACCACACAACCAGCCTACAACTGCAGTCATTTTCATTATTCTTAGCAATGATTTAGGAATCCTTGTGAGTAAGTATTAGCTAGGTAGCCACTTGTTGTTCGCCTATTGAAATTGGACTTCAGTTCATGAAAATAAATAGCTAGCCAGCTACTTAACCCTGTTGCCCAACGCTAACGTTATAACCAGCCAGCTAGCTTTCATCTGGCTGATGACGCTCGACCGGACCAGGTTATGTGTTGTGAAGCTAGCCACAATAAGGATTAGGCACAATAGTGGAATTTGCGGGTTGCCTTCAAAATAAAAGTTCCCATTTGAAAGTGATACAGACGGTTAATTGGTGGAATCTTGCCATATTTAGATTAGATAATGTTGAAAAGGTTGGAATGTGAAGCAATGAAATGGGGTATCCGTCTACTCGGTGAAACCCACAGAACACAACTGTGAAGAGTTTACACAAATACTAGCGTTGTAGCTCTTATCGCGGGACTGTGACTGTGTGAAATCACCTCCCCAGTCAGCCTATTGTGTGTATTGACATTCATATTGCACTGTACAGCTTTACCTAAGGATTGGGGATCAATGAAATGTGGTATCAGTCTACCCAATATATTTTCTGGGTAACTCCTCAGAGTTATCAGACTCTAAAACATCCACGCAGTATGGTTTTTCCTCTGGAATGGTGTTCAATACACATAGGTTGACAATAAATGTGGCTCAATTCAGTTGTTTCAGAGTCCCGCAATAAGAGCTACGACGTTCTACATTGTACATTTTTGTGGGTATCACTGAGTAGGCTGATACCCCATGTCATTGATCCACAATCCATAGATAAGGCTGTACAGTGAAATAAGTATGCCCGCAAAGCAATTCTAAAGTATAGTACATCCAGTGTAATTTCAACAGATTTTTGTTAAATTAACAAATTATTGTCTTTTGTTGATTTTCTATAACAACATTCCAACCTCATTTAGCAGGATCTACTCAATAATGGCAATTCCACAATTCTACTATTTGTATTCATTTGCATCACTGTCAATGACAAACCGCTAGTTTGAAGGCTAACCGCAAAGTCAACATTGTGGCTCATCCTTATTGTGGCTAGCTTCACATGGATGGGTACGACCACCATTAATTAAATAAGAACTGTCTTATGAATTTAGTTATTTTAGATGATGACACCTAGCTATATAGTTAGCTTGCTAACTATAGCTACTGAAACAGACTATGTCGTTTTGCTATGTTTTTGGGGAAGAACATTGTTTTTCATCCATGAGCGAGCTAGCTATCTTTTTTTTAATGACCAGCACTGCGCGAGACAACTTTACAAGCGTCATAGCGTACGTATCGATTAATCGTTGTTATATATGAAATACGAGTGCTAGTGTAATCAATGTGTAATAACTACGTTAAAAAATCATGAAATCGTTAAATTATTATGTGACGTGCAGTCATATTCAGGTCCTGATTGGTCAACAAGCTTATTTGACATGTCAAATAGTGTTACTTGACTTGTATCTTTTTTGACACCCAAAGACCCAAACGACGTGCCATAGCTGAGGGACTGACTCAAAAACTTTAAAAAAATGTATTTTGTACTTTTGACTTATTCTGAGAAGAAAATTGATTAATGATCATACACATTACTGATTATAAATGCTCAATTATGTTGATTTATCAGTTGAGGGAGTTACTCACATGACTTCAGTCTTTGAGCAGTGCGGACGAGGAGGGAGATGCAGCACTCTCTTCAGATTCCTGAACGGAATACGACCAGTCTGCACGTTGGGGCAAAGGCAGCGTAGAACCCTTGGCTGTCTTTTCCCTATAGAGAGGTAGGGTGGAAAGCACAATGGGGTTGTCTTACATTTCTTATTTCGATTTCACTTTTTATCTTGAATGATGTATGATGATATCAGAAATACATGCATAAATATATGGTTAATGGTTAGGGTTAGAGTTAGGTTAAGTGTTACTGCTGTATATACAGTGTAACAATGAGTAGTAGTTACAATAGTTATTACACTGTATACAGATGATAAGAACACTGTCATGTAAGAGTCACCGACACAATTGGAATGTTGGTCAGTTGCGAAAACTTCAAATGAAAGTAACCAGGTTATAAATTCAATAAAGTAATAAACTATAATGCACTAGTATAAAAATAGTAAAATAGTAGTAAGGAATTAGTAATTACGTATACAATATTAAGTGATAAATGGATAATTATTTACCTTCAGTTGCTGAGAAGATTGCCAGGAGGGTGAGCAGAACGATGGTTATGCTTGCAGTGTTCATGGTGATATCCCTTTACATGCAACACTGTGAGAGGCTGCTGTACTATGGGTCTCCAATGATGATTATGTTATCGGATGAGGGGGCCCTGGTTTTTCTGGTAATCATGTGGTTTGGCAAATAGAAGAGAGAGCTGCTGAACAGTGTACTTGGAATTCAATGCAGGCTGTTTCATGTCACCCCAAAGCCAACACACACACACACTCTCTCTCTCTCTCTCTCTCTCTCTCTCTCTCTCTCTCTCTCTCTCTCTCTCTCTCTCTCTCTCTCTCTCTCTCTCTCTCTCTCTCTCTCTCTCTCTCTCTCTCTCTCTCTCTCTCTCTCTCTCTCTCTCTCTCTCTCTCTCTCTCCTCTCTCTCTCTCTCTCTCTCTCTCTCTCTCTCTCTCTCTCTCTCTCTCTCTCTCTCTCTCTCTCTCTCTCTCTCTCTCTCTCTCTCTCTCTCTCTCTCTCTCTCTCTTGCTCTCTCTCTCTCAAAAGACAGAGGGCCCTGAATTTTCATTTAGCGACCTGAAACTTCCCCGCCAATGAAGTATATACTGGTGATATCTGTAGTAAATTCCTTACATTTACCCTTTATCACCCTGCAGACTTCAGCCTCCTCTTTGTGTTTGAAGGGACACTCCATCACAATAACCGTAACTCTAACCAGCAATATTTCTCAGAGTCAAGTTGAAGGGCCATTCCGGGGTTGTCTGAAGTAGAGATTTTTTTTTTTTTTTTTGCCAGTGCTTAGCTCTATTCTGGTTATTCTTATCCTTAAACACTCCCTAGACCTTGATGATGACAGGCATAACCATAACATGATGCAGCCACCACCATGCTTGAACATATGAAGAGTGGTAGTCAGTGATGTGTTGTATTGGCTTTACCCCAAACATAACGCTTTGTATTGAGTACATAAAGTACATTTTTTGCCACATTTTTTGCAGAATTATTTTTGTGTTTTGTTGCAAACAGGACACATGTTTTGGAATATTTGTATCAATTCGGTTAGTATTGTGTAGTAACTAAAATGTTGTTGATTCATCCTTAGTTTTCTCCTATCATAGCCATTAAATTCTATAACTGTTTTAAAGTCACCATTGGTGTCACGGATTCCCCCGGTACTGCTGCTCATTCCGTGCACCAGTTCCGGAGGTCTACGTCACCGGCCTCTAGGCGTCACTGAACTGGATCATTACCACCAACCCGGACTGTCTTGTCTCATTACGCACACCTGATTCCAATTCCTCTGATTAGTAATTGTATATATATATATACCCTCTGTTCACCATTGTCTTGTCGGTTATTGTTCCCAATGTCCGTTGGTCTGTGAGTACCTGTGCGTTGTTATTTTGGCTTTTGTGCTGATGTATTGTGCACTTGTTATTACGGGTTCTCGTCCTGTGTATTGTTGTGCATAGTGTTTATTACGGGTCCCGTGTAGTCTATTACGGGTCTCGTCCCGTGTATTTATTAGAGGCTTAAACAACTTCTTCAGGATCGGTGAGTCCCCTGTGGGATGTTGAGCTAACATAGGCTAATGCGATTAGCACGAGGTTGTAAGTAACAAGAACATTTCCCAGGATATAGACATATCAGATATTGGCAGAAAGCTTAAATTATTGTTAATCTAACTGCACTGTCCAATTTACAGTAGCTATTACAGTGAAAGAATAGCATGCTATTGTTTGAGAAGAGTGCACAGTTTTGAACATGAAAAGTTATTAATAAACCCGTTAGGCACATTTGGGCAGTCTTGATACAACATTTTGAACAGAAATGCAATGGTTCATTGGATCAGTCTAAAATGTTGCACATACACTGCTGCCATCTAATGGACAAAATCTAAATTGCAGCTGGGCTGGAATAATACATGATGGCCTTTCTCTTGCATTTCAAAGATGATGGTGCAAAAAAAATACAAAAGAACGGTTGTTTTTATCTTTCTATTATCTTTTTCCAGATCTATTGTGTTATATTCTCCTACATTCCTTTCACATTTACGCAAACTTCAAAGTGTTTCCATTCAAATGGTACCAAGCATATGCATATCTGTAACGGCTGTCATATTCGTTCTCCTCCTCAGACGAGGAGGAGCATGGATCGGACCAACACGCAGCGAGGTATGTAGACATAATGATTTATTAAATGAAGACGAAATACGAAGAACACTTGAATAAACTACAAAACAACAAACGACGTTAAACAGACCTGAACTTGTGAACATAAAAAACAATGAACGCACGAACAGGAAAGAACGAACGAACGAACGAGACGAGACAGTACCGTGTGGTGTAACAAACACAGACACAGCAACAATCACCCACAAACAAACAGTGTGAACAACCTACCTTAATATGGTTCTCAATCAGAGGAAACGTCAAACACCTGCCCCTAATTGAGAACCATATCAGGCAACACATTGAACCCAACATAGAAACACATAACATAGACTACCCACCCAGCTCACGTCCTGACCAACTAAACAAAGTTAAACAAAGGAAAATAAGGTCAGGAACGTGACAATATCCTTGTTTCAGGGCCTGAGTTACAGGTAGTTAGATTTGGGTATGTCATTTCAGGCTAAAATTGAAAAAAGGGTCAGATCCTGAAGAAGTTTTAAGCATATCCCAGTTTAGGTCAACTAACAGTACGAACTCTGAAGATAGATGGGGAGCAATCAATTCACAAATGGTATCCAGGGCACAGCTGGGGGCTGAAGGGGGTCTATAACAAGTGGCAACGGTGAGAGACTAGTTTCTGGAAAGGTGGATTTTTAAAGTAGAAGCTCAAATTGTTTGGGAACAGACCTGGATAGTATGACAGAACTATGCAGGCTACCTCTGCAGTAGATTGCAACTCTGCCCCCTTTGTCAGTTCTATCTTGTTGGAAGATGTTATAGTTAGGGATGGAAATTTCAGGGTTGTTGGTGGCCTTCCTAAGCCATAATTCAGACACGGCTAGGACATCAGGTTTGGCGGAGTGTGCTAAAGTAGTGAATAAAACAAACTTAGGGAGGAAGCTTTTAATGGTAACATGCATGAAACCAAGGCTTTTACGGTTACAGAAGTCAACAAATGAGAGCACCTGGGGAATGGTAGTGGTGCTGGGGGCTGCAGGGCCTGGGTTAACCTCTACATCACCAGAGGAACAGAGGAGGAGTAGGATAAGGGTACGGCTAAAGGCTATAAGAACTGGCCGTGTAGTGCGTTCGGAACAGACAGTAAAAGGAGCAGATTTTTGGCGCGGAATAATAGATTCAAGGCATAATATACAGACAAGGGTATGGTAGGATGTGAGTACAGTGGAGATAAACCTTGGCATTGAGTGACGATGAGAGAGGTTTTGTCTCTCGCGGCACCAGTTAAGCCAGGCGAGGTCACCGCATGTGTGGGGGGTGGAACAAAAGGACTATCTAAGGCATATTGGGCAGGGCTATCTTCCACTACAGTGAAATAAGACAATAATCACTAACCAAAACAGCAATAGACAAGGAATATTGACATTAGGGAAAAGCATGTGTAGCCGAGTGATCATAGTAGCAATGAGTAGCACTAGAGTCAGGGAGCCAATTTCGTAGTCGCTGCTACGCTAGGCGAGCTGGAGACACGTCGATTCAGACAGCACACTCCCTTATCACACTCCCTGTAGACTGACAACTCATCGTTGTCAACACTGTGTTGTCAGCAAACTTAACGATGGTGTTGGAGTTGAAATTGGCCACGCAGTCGTGGGTGAACAGGGAGTACAGGAGGGGACTAAGCACACACCCCTGAGGGGCCCCAGTGTTCAGGATCAGTGTAGTTGCCTACCCCTTAACACCTGGTCGCGGCCCATCATGAAGTCCAGGATCCAGTTGCAGAGGGAGGTGTTTAGTCCCAGGGTCCTTAGCTTAGTGATGAGCTTTGTGGGCGTTATGGTGTTGAACGCTGAGCTGTAGTCAATGAACAGCATTCTCACATAGGTGTTCCTTTTGTCCAGGTGGGAAAGGGCAGTGTGGAGTGCGATTGATATTCATCTGTGGATCTGTTGGGGTGGTATGCGAATTGGAGTTGGTCTAGGGTATCCGGGAGGATGCTGTTGATGTGAGCCATGACCAGCCTTTCAAAGTAATTCATGGCTACCGACATGAGTGCCACGGGGCGGTAATCATTTAGGCAGGTTACCTTCGCTTTCTTGGGCACTTGGACTATGGTGGTCTGTTTGAAACATGTAGGTATTACAGACTCGGTCAGGGAGAGGATGAAAATGTCAGTGAACACTTTTGCCAGTTGGTCCGGGCATGCTTTGAGTACACGTCCTGGTAATCCGTCAGGCCTCGTGGCTTTGTGAATGTTGACCTGTTTAAAGGTCTTGCTCACATTGGCCACTGAAAGCGTTATCACACTCTTGTCCAGAACAGCTGATGTTCTCATGCATGCTTCAGTGTTGCTTGCCTCGAAGCGAGCATAAAAGGCGTCACTAGGCAGTTTGCGGCTGGGTTTCCCTTTGTAGTCCATAATAGTTTTCAAGCCCTGCCACATCTGACGAGCGTCAGAGCCGGTGTAGTAGGATTCAATCTTAATCCTTTAATGACACTTTGCTTGTGTGATGGTTCATCTGAGGGCATAGCGGGATTTGTTATAAGCGTCTGGATTAGTGTCCCGCTCCTTGAAAGCGGCAGCACTAGCCTTTAGCTCGATGCGGATGTTGCCTTTAATCCAGTGGGGACGTCGTCGATGCACTTATTGATGAACACGATGACTGAGGTGGTATACTCCTCAATGCCATTGGATGAATCCCGGAACATATTCCAGTCTGTGCTAGACTGCACTCAATCAGCTGTATAAGGCCATAAGCAAACAAGAAAATGCTCATCCAGAAGCGGCGCTCCTAGTGGCTGGGTAGTTTAAATGTAGGTAGTTTAGTTCAAACTTAAATCTGTTTCATCTAATTTCGACCAGCATGTTACATGTGCAACCAGTAGGAAAAAAATTCAAGACCACCTTTACTCCACACACCTTTATTTGCCAAGGTAGAAAACATGATCAGTGAATATATTAAAGCTACAGGCTACAATGTGGGGATCTCATGCATGGCAATAACGACATGTTTATATGACTTTCATGCTTGGCACAGAGTTATATTATATTCTACTCAATCCATAGGCTCCATTAATGTCATTCAGACTGTTTTGAAGTTGGCTATGATAGCTGAGGTTCATAGCTAGGTTCTGAACTAATATGTATACCAAACGTTTGGGTCCATACACAGTTCGGCTAGATAGCTAGCTACACATTCATAGGCTTTCAGGTATTTTTTATCTTCCACTGCACAATAAGCAAGGACATAGCTAGCTACGTTATTTCATCTATCTGCATTGCATGGCAAATATCAGCAAGGCACGCTTACAAAATTGTACATTAGATTTGCAGTAAATGCTTTAGCTAGCTAGATTCTTTACATCCACTGTTTCAGAAGATGACAGCCTGATTTGTTGGTTGTTTCAGGAGTCCCTAAAACATTAAACAACCAGAATTACAATGTCATACTCATGTCACAACACCCATAAATCTAGCCAGCTAGCTGACTAATGTTAGCTAGTCAGCTAACTTGCTAAATTGCAATTTTCATTAATTATCATGATAAAAAAATATGCATAATCGTTTGTCTCTACATTAACTAACATATTCCTGTCAAATGTAGATTTTTTGCATGATTCGTTATGACATTATAATCACTTACATTTGCTTCCATCCTAGTATTTTTGTCAGCCATCTTTGCTGAAGAAAGTCTCCAGCCTTGGGTCGCATAGCGTAAAATTCATCATGGGAACCACTCGATATGATTGGTCGTCGCCGCTGGTGATTTGCATAAAGTTAGGAAAAGTTTATTTTTCACTGCCTTCCACGCCACTTTTGCACCACCCAAAGGTCCCCTGCCCTCTCCTCTTCTCACTGCTTTCCTTCCATTGAAATGAATGGGAAGCGGTATTTCACCACGCGGCATCCTGTGCTAGTGTATCATGCCCGTTAAGCCCCTCTGACTCCACGTACAGTCTACCTTCATCTCAGCACTACTAGCATTACTTACCTGATTCCACTAATCTAATCATCAAACCTTTGATTCGTTTTTAGTGCTAGCTCAAAAACTAAGATGTGCACCCCTTTGGGTCCTCAGGAACAGAATAAAGAAACACTTGTCTCACCAATAGGGTTGCTGATGCAGAGTATCCCTGTCAACAACCTTATCGTCTCTTCACTCAGACATCTGGTAAGCAAGACGAGCAAAGCTACAAAGGAATCTGGTTGAAGCAGAGATTACAGCCTCAAGTCTTCTTGGGTATGACGCTACAAGCTTGGCACACCTGTATTTGGGGAGTTTCTCCCATTCTTCTCTGCAGATTCTCTCAAGCTCTGTCAGGTTGAATGGGGTGTGACGCTACACTGCTATTTTCAGGTCTCTCCAGAGATGTTTGATCGGGTTCATGTCTGGGCTCTGGCTGGGCTGCACATGGACATTCAGAGACTTGTCCCAAAACCACTCCTGCATTGTCTTGCCTGTGTTCTTAGGGTCATCGTCCTGTTGGAAGATGAATCTTTGCCCCAGTCTGAGGTCTTGAGCGCTATGGAGAAGGTTTTCATCAAAGATCTCTCTGTGCCAAACCATGGCTTGGTTTTTGCTATGACATGCACTGTCAACTGTGGGATATTATATAGACAGGTGTGTGCGCTTCCAAATCATGTCCAATAAATTGATTTTACCACAGGTGGACTCTAATGAAGTTGTAGAAACATCTCAAGTATGATCAATGGAAACAGGATGCACCTGAGCTCAATTTTGAGTCTCATAGCAAAGGGTCTGAATACTTATGTAAATAAGGTATTTCTGTTTTTTTCTGTTTTTAATTTTCTATACATTTGCAAAAATGTGTAAAAACCTGTTTTCCCTTTTGTCATTATGGGATATTGTGCGTAAATAGATGATAAAAAAAATATTTCATCCATTTTAGAATAAGGTTGTAATGTAACAAAATGTGGAAAAAGTCAAGGGGTCAGAATACTTTCCAAATGCACTGTACATAGTATGATATGCTGGTGTGGTTTATAGTATGATATGGTGGTATGGTATAAACACTGAGTGTATAACACATTAAGAACACCTGCTCTTTCCATGACATAGACTGCCCAGGTGAATCCCGGTGAAAGCTATGATCCCTTATCACTTATTAAATCCACTTCAATCAGTGTAGATGAAGGGGAGGAGACAGATTTTTAAGCATTGAGACAATTGAGACATGGATTTTGTATGTGTGCCATTCAGAGGGTGAATGGGCAAGACAAATATTTATGTGCCTTTGAACGGGTTATGGTAGTATTTGCCAGGCGCACCAATTTGAGTGTGTCAAGAACTGCAACGCTGCTGGGATTTCCATACTCAACATTTTGCTGTGTGTATCAAGAATGGTCCACCACCTAAAGGACATCCAGCCAACTTGAAACAACTGTGGAAAGCACTGGAGTCAACATGGGCCAGCATCCCTGTGAAACGCTTTGCAAACCTTGTAGCGTCCATGCCTCTGATGAATTGAGCATGTACTGAGGGCAAAAGGTGGTCCAACTCAATATTAGGAATGTGTTCCTAATGTCTTGTACAGTCAGTGTATACAGTGGGGCAAAAAAAGTATTTAGTCAGCCACCAATTGTGCAAGTTCTCCCACTTAAAAAGATGAGAGGCCTGTCATTTTCTTAATATGTACACTTCAACTATGACAGACAAAATGAGAAAAAACCCCCCAGAAAATCACATTGTAGGATTTTTAATGAATTTATTTGCAAATTATGGTGGAAAATAAGTATTTGGTCAATAACAAAAGTTTATCTCAATACTTTGTTATATACCCTTTGTTGGGTAAGTCTTCACAAGGTTTTCACACACTGTTGCTGGTATTTTGGCCCATTCCTCCATGCAGATCTCCTCTAGAGCAGTGATGTTTTGGGGCTGTTGCTGGGCAACACGGACTTTCAACTCCCTCCAAAGATTTTCTATGGGGTTGAGATCTGGAGACTGGCTAGGCCACTCCAGGACCTTGAAATGCTTCTTACGAAGCCACTCCTTCGTTGCCCGGGCAGTGTGTTTGGGATCATTGTCATGCTGAAAGACCCAGCCACGTTTCTTCTTCAATGCCCTTGCTGATGGAAGGAGGTTTTCACTCAAAATCTCACGATACATGGCCCTATTCATTCTTTCCTTTACACGGATCAGTCGTCCTGGTCCCTTTGCAGAAAAACAGCCCCAAAGCATGATGTTTTCACCCCCATGCTTCACAGTAGGTATGGTGTTCTTTGGCTGCAACTCAGCATTCTTTGTCCTCCAAACACGACGAGTTGAGTTTTTACCAAAAAGTTATATATTTTTTTCATCTGACCATATGACATTCTCCCAATCTTCTTCTGGATCATCCAAATGCTCTCTAGCAAACTTCAGACACTCCTGGACATGTACTGACTTAAGCAGGGGGACACGTCTGGCACTGCAGGATTTGAGTCCCTGGCAGCGTAGTGTGTTACTGATGGTAGGCTTTGTTACTTTGGTCCCAGCTCTCTGCAGGTCATTCACTAGGTCCCCCCCGTGTGGTTCTGGGATTTTTGCTCACCGTTCTTGTGATCATTTTGACCCCACGGGGTAAGATCTTGCGTGGAGCCCCGGATCAAGGGAGATTATCAGTGGTCTTGTATATCTTCCATTTCCTAATAATTGCTCCCATAGTTGATTTCTTCAAACCAAGCTGCTTACCTATTGCAGATTCAGTCTTCCCAGCCTGGTGCAGGTCTACAATTTTGTTTCTGGTGTCCTTTGACAGCTCTTTGGTCTTGGCCGTAGTGGAGTTTGGAGTGTGACTGTTTGAGGTTGTGGACAGGTTTCTTTTATACTGATAAAAAGTTCAAACAGGTGCCATTAATACAGGTAACGAGTGGAGGACAGAGGAGCCTCTTAAAGAAGAAGTTACAGGTCTGTGAGAGCCAGAAATCTTGCTTGTTTGTAGGTGACCAAATACTTATTTTCCACCATAATTTGCAAATAAATTCATTAAAAATCCTACAATGTGATTTTCTGGATTTTTCTTTCTCATTTTGTCTGTCATAGTTGAAGTGTACTTATGATGAAAATCACAGGCCTCTCTCATGTTTTTAATTGGGAGAAGTTGCACAATTGGTGGCTGACAAAATACTTTATTGCACCACTGTATATATATGGTACAGTCTGGTAGAGCATGGCATATAGGGTATGAAAGCTGATGCTATGTTATGTTATGGCGTAGAGACAACCTTGGAAAAACAGATATACTGTTTAATTAAAAGTTTAATTAAATAAACTACATTTGACCAACAATACAATCATAATGCAGTGCTCAAGGTGTGATATGTATATATCCATTTTTTGATTAAGTATACATTGTTGAGAAAACAAGTAATCTATGTCCTATAATTGTTTGTTTTATTTGAAAAAATATATATCAAAGACAGGTTTTATATCAAAAATACTATTACATTATTCCTTAATATCTATACTGTATATATAAAAAATATAAATACATACATATAATAAACACATTAAAAGGACAGCCACTTTGTAGGGCAGTGTCCCCATCACTGTCCTGACTCATTGATTGAAGTGTCTTTGGACCAGAGGGGACAGTGCCTCTTATTGGCGCTCCAACACCATTTGTACTGGTTGTTGTCTACCATCCAAGGCCCAACCGGGCCAACCCCGCTTCAGAGGCAAGCCAGCAGAGTGGTTGCAGTGTGGCACAGCTTCCAGTGCCAGACAAAGAGTGATCAAGTGCTAGTGTTGGTATGTGGGGAGAGAGTCTCAATGGAGTGTTGTTTCTGACGCTGTTGATTTCTGTAGGAGAGAAGAAGGTGTGCTGATTAACCCTCTGAGTTACGTGGCAGAATACATAAGCTTTATGGCAGACTATATTTACGGCCGAATAGATTCTATACTCTGTTAAGCTTTATGGAAGAATATCTTTTTGGCAGATTAAATTGTGTACTCTGTTAAACTTTATGGAAGAATATAGAGTTGAAGTCGGAAGTTTACATACACTTAGGTTGGAGTCAACCACTCCCCAAATATTTTGTTAACAAACTATAGTTTGGCATGTCGGTTAAGACATCTACTTTGTGCATGACACAAGTATATTTTCCAACAATTATTTACAGACAGATTATTTCACTTATAATTCACTGTATCACAATTCCAGTGAGTCAGAAGTTCACATACACTAATTTGACTGTGCCTTTAACCAGCTTGGAAAATTGTCTTTAGAAGCTTTTGATAGGCTAATTGACATCATTTGAGTCAATTGGAGGTGTACCTGTGAATGTATTTCAAGGCCAACCTTCAAACGCAGTGCCTCTTTGCTTGACCTCATGGGAAAATCAAAGAAATCAGCCAAGACCTCAGACAAAAAATTGTAGACCTCCACAAGTCTGGTTCATCCTTGGGAGCAATTTCCAAACGCCTGAAGGTACCACGTTCATCTGTACAAACAATAGTACGCAAATATAAACACCATGGGACCACGCAGCCGTCATACCGCTCAGGAAGGAGACACATTCTGTCTCCTAGAGATGAACATACTTTGATGCAAAAAGTGCAAATCAATCCCAGAACAACAGCAAAGGACCTTGTGAAGATGCTGGATGAAACAGGTACAAAAGTATCTATATCCACAGTAAAACGAGTCCTAAATCGACATAACCTGAAAAGCCGCTCAGCAAGGAAAAAGCCACTGCTTCAAGACCGCCATAAAAAAGCCAGACTACGGTTCGCAACTGCACATGGGGACAAAGATCATACTTTTTGGAGAAATGTCCTCTGGTCTGATGAAACAAAAATAGAACTGTTTGGCCATAATGACCATCATTATGTTTGGAGGAAAAGGGGGGAGGCTTAAAAGCCGAAGAACACCATCCCAACTGTAACGCACGGGGGTGGCAGCATCATGTTGTGGGGGTGCACTTCACAAAATAGATGGCATCATAAGAAAGGACAATTATGTGGATATATTGAAGCATCTAAAGAAATCAGTTAGGAAGTTAAGCTTGGTTGCAAATGGGTCTTCCAAATGGACAATGACCCCAAGCATACTTCCAAAGTTGTGGCAAAATGGCTTAAGGACAACAAAGTCAAGGTATTGGAGTGGCCATCACAATGCCCTGACCTCAAACCTATAGAATATTTGTAGGCAGAACTGAAAAAGCATGTGTGAGCAAGGACGCCTACAAACCTGACTCAGCTACAAAAGCTCTGTCGGGAGGAATGGGCCAAAATTCACCCAACTTATTGTGGGAAGCTAGTGGAAGGCTACCCGAAACGTTTGACCCAAGTTAAACAATTTAAAGGCAATGCTACCAAATTTAATTGAGTGTATGTAAACTTCTCACCCACTGGGAATGTGATGAAAGAAATAAAAGCTGAAATAAATCATTCTCTCTACTGTTATTTTGACATTTCACATTCTGAAAATAAAGTGATGATACTAACTGACCTAAGACAGGGAATTTTTACAAGGATTAAATGTCAGGAATTGTAAAAACAGAGTTTAAATGTATTTGGCTAAGGTGTACGTGAACTTCCGACTTCAACTGTATTTGTGGACTAATCAATACTGTACCCTACACTGTTATTAAGCTTCAAACCATATTTAATTCAGGGAAAATACAGGTAACTGACAAAATCAAGGAAACAACAACATTGTTTTCTCTTAATGGGGTGTTGGGCAACCACGAGCCAGAACAGCTTCAACGTGCCTTGAGATAAATTCCACACGTGTCTGGAACTCTATTGGAGGGATGCAACATTATTATTCCATGAGAAACTCCATAATTTGGTGTTTTGTTGATGGTGGTGGACACTGTCTCAAGCGCCGCTTCAGAACCTCCCATAAGTGTTCAATTGGATTGAGATCTAGTGACTGAGACGGCCATGGCATATGGTTTACTTCGTTTTCATTCTCATCAAACTATTCAGTGACCAGTCGTGTCCTATGGATGGGGGCATTGTCATCCTAAGGGGGCATAACCTTGACAGACTAAATAATGGGCAACTGGACCTGCCCAGCTTTTTTATACATGACCCTAATTATGATGGAATGTTAATTGCTTATGAATTGCTTGGTTGAGCCACACCTGTGTGGAAGCACCTGCTTTTAATATTCTTTGTATACCTCATTTACTCAAGTGTTTCCTTTATTTTGGGAGTTACCTGTAAACGGCCCATTATCTATATGGAGCACATAGATGCAGTACATTTTAAATAAAATTATATACAATTTTAAATATATGTATATATATTTAAATTTGAATAGTTCATTCAAACAACTAAATTTAATAAAATAGTCTGTGCAATAAAATACATCCATAAACTCACGCTTTGGTTTGCCTTTCAATCAGTGTTTTGGCAAAGTTCCCATTTGGGTCGAGACAGAGCGAACCTTCGGTTTTTAGTGTGACACTTAGAGAGAGAGAGAGAGAGAAGAGGGGATGAGAAAGAAAAAGAGTGGGGGGACAGATGTTTAAATTAAATTAATCATTGAAATATATATTTTGGAGAGTTTACATATAATTTTCTTTAAGTACCATATAGTACAATACAGTACAGCACTGTATAGTATAGTAACTCACATGACTTCTTCCTTAGAGCAGTGTGAGCGAGGAGGGTAATAGGTCAGTGTCCTGATTAAACTGATATTCACCCCCCCTGCATGTACTTTAGGACAGCGGCACCGAGGATTTAGTATACCTCTCCCTGTAGAGAAAAATCAGAAAGTCAAAGAAAACACTTCAGTCTCCCTCTACGTTCATCAACAATTTACTAAGCTAGTTTTAGGCGGGATTCAATCTGAAACCATGTTACAGCGAGCTTGACATTCCAAGGTAATTTCCAATTGAACTTTTATTGTACCATAAATATGATCTCAGCCAATGAGGTAACATTGCCTTTAAAAGGCGCATTATCGACAATGTTATTCGGATTGAATCACAGACTTAAAGTTTTATTGTAAATTGTAAGAAATGAATAACATAGTTCACACCCATAGTCCACAATTCTATAGTTAGATATACACTGAGTGTACAAAACATCAAGGACACGTTTCTAATATTGTCTTTTTGCCCTCAGAACAGCCTCAATTTGTCAGGGCGTGGTGTCGAAAGTGTTCCACAGGGATGCCGGCCTATTTTGACTCCAAAACTTCCCACGTGTCCTTAATGTTTTGTACACTTAGTATAAGTTCAAAGTTCTACTAAATACTAAAACATAGTACTAATTGTTATCAAAAGTTCTACGGACAGATTTTT
The DNA here is from genome assembly GCF_029448725.1 of Salvelinus fontinalis. Taxonomy (NCBI): domain Eukaryota; kingdom Metazoa; phylum Chordata; class Actinopteri; order Salmoniformes; family Salmonidae; genus Salvelinus; species Salvelinus fontinalis. The sequence goes on along the minus strand of NC_074700.1, from coordinate 18,949,130 downwards.
AAGCCAGTTACCTTGTATCATGTAGATGACGTCTGAGCAGACCAGAAGAACAATAACAGTCATTGCAGTATTCATGATGATCTTGACTCTGTAGACTGTAGTTGCAGTGTGGCTGTTGTATCAGAAGGTATACCAGTAAGCCAGCTGCAGTCTTCTTCTTCTTCTTCAGTTGCAGTGAATTTCTGAGTTCAACAGTTTTTCTTTGCCGAGTTGCTCTTCTTGTCTCCAGTATAGATTCTGTCTGCTGCATCATGGTAAGAGACATCTTATATGGTCTGAGCTCAGTGAAAGTGACTCGAGAGACCACATACCAGAGTGGACGGGAAGCACGCCAAGTCCTGCATCTGGTAACATTAGTGTTCACCCACTCATCTCCCCTCTCCTCCCCTCCCACATAATGCATGTCTGAACAGCAGCCCTCCTCTACTAGAGAATTTCTCAAAAAACTTGCCACTTTTCATTGTCAGAATCACCATTTAATGAGACATCTTCCTTCCATCCTGTATCGACACTGAACCAGTGACGTGTGTTGAGGTCTGAGGATGGGAAGGCACTTTCTAGTGAGACACAACCGGCTGTGATTGGGACTCCCACAAGGCGGCGCACAATTGGCCCAGTGTCTTACAGGTTAGGTGAGGGTTTGGCCGGGGTAGGGCATCATTGTAAAATAAGAATTTGTTCTTAACTGACTTGACTAGTTCATGAGGGCACAAGGCGAGACCCAAATGCAGACACAGGAGGCAGATGGTTGAGCTCCAATATTTATTATACAAAAAGGGGTAGGCAAAAGGCAGGCCGGGGACAGGCGAGAGTTCAAACTGTACAAGGCGATAGCCAGGCTTGAGGTCAGAACAGGCAGAGTTGTCAGGCAGGCGGAGTCGTCGTCAGGACAGGCAACGGTCAAAACCAGGAGGGCTAGGAGAAAAACAGACTGGGAAAAATAGGAGCTGGTTGCTTGGCAAATCAAGATGAACTGGCACAGAGAGACAGGAAACACTGGGATAAATACACCGGGGACTAACGGGGAAAAACAGGAGACACCTGGAGGTGTGTGGAGACAATCACCAAGACAGGTGAAACAGATCAGGGCATGACATAGTTAAATAAAGGCTAAATAAACAATTCTGGAGTCATAGAATTTTTGTGAGTTTCAGAGGGAGGAAATATGTTGCAACACTGTTCTCTACTTCTAAACACTTATGAATCAGCTGCACAAAGGGTGCTAGGATTTAAATATCGACATTCCACCATGTCGGAAAGAAAAGCCCTGGAATTATTAAATCATGGTTTGTTTAAACACTCCCAAAACAAACTAAAATGAAGGTAATTTGTCTGTCTGTGAGTGTGTGTGCCTTGCGAGGACAATCTACTGACTGTCCCTGTGACTCAATAAATAGCAACTCAGTTCAATGAAGGGAAGAGCATTGCCACTTTAAATTATTTCTCTGAGTTACTGTAGCAGATGTGATTCATAATAAGGAATTTCCTATTGGACTAACAACTAAGACGTTGGCTTCTTCTGTGGGAGACCTGGGTTCAAATCCCGCCAGTGACATCGCTGTGACTCAAACAACACCTATGGATGACACTGATATTTCTTATTTCCAAGGACAAATAGCTTATCAGTCTTTCATTGGAAGCATTACTAAACCACCCACTACTTTCAAGCATGGTTGAGGCGTTTGTCCTTGATAGCTTACCATGTCCTCAGAGTTGCAAAACTGATACGGGTGTTATGTTCGGGAAGTGTGTGTGCGTTTGTTTGTGTGTGTCTGTGTGCAGGGAAACAGACTTGTACAATCTATGCCCCGATGCACTGAAGACACTTCATCACACTTGGTTGGTGCTTCCTTTCTTTATTTATACAGGTTTTTCTCATTGAGATAAAATCTATTTTTCAAGAGAGACCTGGTCCAACAGCAGCAGGGGGTCAGACAAAACAACTTACATACACTAACACAAGATTAAACAAACACACATACAGTACAACTATTATATATTACATTAAAAAAACACGAATATCATAACTAAAAAAAACTGTCCTGAAGACAATTACAGTCTTCTATGATATTTACATCGATCAAGTGTTTAAACTCCACCAACGTGACTACATCATCAATGTTCAGGAGAGAATCCCAGGACCATGAAGCTGAGTAACTAAAACTATTTCTACCATGAACTGTTCTAATTCTTGGTACTGTTAAAGCAAATGAGAATGGGACCGTCATTTATATTTATTTACTGGACTGATTAAAAAAGAATAAAGTGGCATTTTACCCCTGATGGCTTTTAAATAAGTGTGTTCCAGTGTTTAAGCCTACGCAAGGTCAATGACGACCAGCTGTCCGCCGAAGTCGGCTCCACTCCTTGTTCGGGCGGCGTTCGGCGATCCACGTCACCGGCTTAAGCCATCGCCGCTCCATTTTTCATATATCCATTTGTCTTGTCTTGTTTCCATACACACCTGGTTTTCATTTCCCCAATCAATCTACTTGTATTTAACCCTGTGTTTCCCATCATGTTTTGTGTGTAATTGTTTCATGTTATTGTGGTGCTTTATTTTTGTATGATCCGTGTTTTGAGCACATTTGATGTATGTAGTGCTCTCGTTTTTGGAACTAAAATTAAAGTGCGCCTGTTTACATCACTCTACTCTCCTGCACCTGACTTCGCCTCTAATACACCTGTTTACATCACTCTACTCTCCTGCACCTGACTTCACCTCTAATACACCTGTTTATATCACTCTACTCTCCTGCACCTGACTTCACCTCTAATACACCTGTTTATATCACTCTACTCTCCTGCACCTGACTTCACCTCTAATACACCTGTTTACATCACTCTACTCTCCTGCACCTGACTTCACCTCTAATACACCTGTTTATATCACTCTACTCTCCTGCACCTGACTTCACCTCTAATACACCTGTTTACATCACTCTACTCTCCTGCACCTGACTTCACCTCTAATACACCTGTTTACATCACTCTACTCTCCTGCACCTGACTTCACCTCTAATACACCTGTTTATATCACTCTACTCTCCTGCACCTGACTTCACCTCTAATACACCTGTTTATATCACTCTACTCTCCTGCACCTGACTTCACCTCTAATACACCTGTTTACATCACTCTACTCTCCTGCACCTGACTTCACCTCTAATACACCTGTTTATATCACTCTACTCTCCTGCACCTGACTTCACCTCTAATACACCTGTTTACATCACTCTACTCTCCTGCACCTGACTTCACCTCTAATACACCTGTTTACATCACTCTACTCTCCTGCATCTGACTTCACCTCTAATACACCTGTTTATATCACTCTACTCTCCTGCACCTGACTTCACCTCTAATACACCTGTTTATATCACTCTACTCTCCTGCACCTGACTTCACCTCTAATACACCTGTTTACATCACTCTACTCTCCTGCACCTGACTTCACCTCTAATACACCTGTTTATATCACTCTACTCTCCTGCACCTGACTTCACCTCTAATACACCTGTTTATATCACTCTACTCTCCTGCACCTGACTTCACCTCTAATACACCTGTTTATATCACTCTACTCTCCTGCACCTGACTTCACCTCTAATACACCTGTTTATATCACTCTACTCTCCTGCACCTGACTTCACCTCTATACACCCGTTGACACCAGCCAACGGCTCTGTAGAGATCACAATGATGTGTTAGACATTTTTGACTGTTAATGAACCCGAGGGCCGCATGATATACTGAGTCAAGTACACTCAGTGTAGTGGTTGAGGCCTGCATATATATATATATTTACTAAAATCTGTAACCGCCAGTAATGTACATCGTACCAGCTCCTTCCTAACCTCCAGAGAAAAACAAGCCTTATGCCGGTAATAAAAACCTATTCTCAGCTTGAGCTTCATTTAAGTTATCCACATGAATAGTGAAGCTCAGCTTGTCATCAGCCCGCACTCCCAAATATATGAACACTTTGACTTGGTCTACTGTATGTTCATGCAATGTAACAATGACATGATTAGTAACATGCCTGGCATTTGAATATACCATGCATTTATTTTGGCAGTTACTTGTAGCTATCTGTATGAAATTCCTCACACTTGCCCTTTCTCACTTGTTAAATACAACCTATTTGTATTTTAATGGACACACCATCACGATAGCTCCTTCTCTAACCAGCAATAGTTAAGAGAAATACAGTAATTTATTCAAATCAAACTCTGAACAGTTTTTAAACTGTCTATCCAGCTTCACTGCAACTCTGTGTCCACTTCAGTAGCTTTCCATCATTGGTCTCCTGTCCTGGACAAGGTTTAAGGGCCATTTATCTGAGTCAAGTTGAAGGGCCATTTGGTATCACTTACTTTAAAGGGGTCCTTGTTACAGTGTAGTAATATGTGTAATTACACTGTAACAAGTATTGTAGTTAACTGTAACAACTCATAGTTACAGTGTAATAACAAAATGTAATGTAGGGATTGCTGTCACTGAAGAAATGTAACAACAAATTATTGTAACAACAAATTCTCGTTCCCATGCTTGTTACAACTGGGCAGCTTACCACTAAATTACCACTAAATTCACCAACTTATTGTTTTGCTTCATCTCATCTTCATCCAATGAATAAAAACTGACAAAGGTTGGGATCCTTTGTGGATGCACTGGGTGTCTGAGATGACAGACTATATGCTCAGTAGGCTCTAATTACTTACTCATGAATGTGCACTGTTCAAAATAGATCTCCAGTCAATGCTGTTGCTATCACTTATCCCCAAAATAAATATGGGTTAAATTGTTGAGTTGCACAGGATTTAGCTATAAAATGAAGTGTTTCTTGCAGGGTACTTATTTGGGTACTTATTTGTAATGATTGTGTACTTATACAGTACATTACCCATCCTGACAACCTTATCCTATATTTTACGTTTCTAAAAGCGTAGCAGTGCGTGGGTAAAATCACTGTGGAAGACAAGCCAGGTAAAAAAAGCCATATTACAACCTATGTGTTGTGATAATTGTGTTTGCTCTATAACCTGTTAGTTCATATGCCTTGACACTGCGACGATACTTTATAGGCCTAAGGCCGAGACAATAGGAAGATACAGTGGCAGCAATTTGACCGTGAAGACCTGATTCACTCAGTCTCCTCTGAACAGTTTATGTTGAGATGTTTCTGTTTCTGGAAATCTATGAAGCATTTATTTGAGCTGCAATGTCTGAGGCTGGTAACTCTAATGAACTTATCATTTGCACCCCCTCTAGGTGTCGCCCATCTTCCCCATTATCCCCTGTGTATTTATACCGGTGTTCTCTGTTTGTCTGTTGCCAGTTCGTCTTGTTTGTGAAGTCAACTAGCGTTTTTGTCTCAGCTCCTGCTTTTCCCCAGTCTCTTTTTTTCTCACCCTCCTGGTTTTAACCCTTGCCTGTCCTGTCTCTGAGCCCGCCTGCCTGACCCCTCTGCCTGCCCCTGACCCTGAGCGTGCCTGCCGTGCTGTACCTTTGCCCCACCTCTGGATTATTGACATCTGCCTGCCTTGACCTGTCGTTTGCCTGCCCTGTTGCTGTAATAAACATTGTTACTCTGACACAGTCTGCATCTGGGTCTTACCTTCAAACCTGATACCCCTACCTTGTCACAACACAACTGATTAGCTCAAACTAATTCCACAAATTCCACAAATTAACTTTTAACAAAGGCACACCTGTATCTACACACTAGTATCTACTAGTACGTGAACGCGGCATTACCTTTTCAATTTGCCGAGAACATTAATTCGACCTGGTTTTGATCATTAATTACCGTATAATCCAGCGTTTTTAATCGTTTTCCCTCTTCTTTTTGTTGTTGTTGTGTTTATTGTTCCATCTAGGTTCCAAGATGGCTTAGCAGTTCAGACGTCATTTTTGTCCTCGTACTGTCTTGTCCTGTATATATATATTTACACCTTCTTCGCATATCTTATATATATTTTTTTATTATCCAAGAACTCAACTACAAAAGCTTTCCTGCAACCCGCCTCACCAATTACAACAAAAAAAAGTATTATTTACCTCAAATCTGAAAATCCACAGTGGAAGCTAACCAGGGGCTAATCAGAAGTTAGCCAGAAAGCTAACCAGAAGTTAGCCGAAAGCTAGCCAAAAGCTAATCTGAAGCTGCCCAGAAGTTAGCCGGCTTGCTGGCTAGCGTTGGTGTTTCAGCTGCCCACGTTTTGTGGTCATCAGCTATTCCTTTAGCTCGATAATCTACCGGCACTTTTGTGCAACGCGACTCGGACCGGAGCATACCGGGCCTTTTTTTTCTTTCTCTCAGTTTCCCCGGATTTCAGCCGCAGGCTCTGGACATTTGCACCTTGATTTCGCAGCTAGCTAGCTGCAAACCGTGTGACTATTGGCTTACGTCGATCCCGGAGCAAACTTAAATTATTCCGGAGCTAGCCAGCTGAGGAGTTCCATCAGCCATTCCTGGGCTACAGTCACCTATCCGGACCCGGGTTTTTTTTTGCTGCAGATACGGAGCCCCACCGGGCCTTCACGATTGACTGCCGACGTTATCTGCCCGAGGGAGTTATCCAACTGGCACCTCCGTCGCGACGTTACCTGAACGCTCATCTGGGGCCCGCTAATCGTTAGCTGTCTTATCGGCTGCTATCTTAATAAGTATATCGGACATTTTTTAATTTTTTGATTTTTTCTCTTGGGTCACTATATCTATTTTGCCAATTGGATTGATCCCCTCTACAAGACACGGAACCCCACTAATCTACCGACGGAAACGCACGAGGTGTCTAAAAATAGACCTCCATCCTATGCTATCTTGCTACCGATAGCCATCTACCCGGCCAGCTGTCTGGATCGCCGTGACCCCAACCAACCTCTACTCACTGGACCCTTATTGATCACTCGATTAAGCATGCCTCTCCTTAATGTAAATATGCCTTGTCCATTGCTGTTCTGGTTAGTGTTTATTGGCTTATTTCACTGTAGGGCCTCTAGCCCTGCTCACTATACCATATCCAACCATTCAGTTCCACCACCCACATATGCGATGACATCACCTGGTTTCAATTTTGTTTCTAGAGACAATATCTCTCTCATCATCACTCAATACCTAGGTTTACCTCCACTGTATTCACATCCTACCATACCTTTGTCTGTACATTATTCCTTGAAGCTATTTTATCGCCCCCAGAAACGTCCTTTTACTCTCTGTTCTAGCCGTTCTAGACGACCAATTCTCATAGCTTTTAGCCGTACCCTTATCCTACTCCTCCTCTGTTCCTCTGGTGATGTAGAGGTGAATCCAGGCCCTGCAGTACCTAGCTCCACTCCTATTCCCCAGGCGCTCTCTTTTGATGACTTCTGTAACCGTAATAGGCTTAGTTTCATGCATGTTAACATTAGAAGCCTCCTCCCTAAGTTTGTTTTGTTAACTGCTTTAGCTCACTCTGCCAACCCGGATGTTTTAGCCGTGTCTGAATCCTGGCTTAGATAGACCACCAAAAATTCTGACATTTTCATCCCCAACTACAAGATTTTCAGACAAGATAGAACGGCCAAAGGGGGCGGTGTTGCAATCTACTGCAAAGATTGCCTGCAGAGTTCTGTTTTACTATCCAGGTCTGTTCCCAAACAATTTGAACTTCTACTTTTAAAAATCCACCTCTCTAAAAACAAGTCTCTCACCGTTGCCGCCTGCTATAGACCACCCTCTGCCCCCAGCTGTGCTCTGGACACCATATGTGAACTGATTGCCCCCCATCTATCTTCAGAGCTCGTGCTGCTAGGCGACCTAAATTGGAACATGCTTAACACCCCAGCCATCCTACAATCTAAACTTGATGCCCTCAATCTCACACAAATTATCAATGAACCTACCAGGTACCACCCCAATTCCGTAAACACGGGCACCCTCATAGATATCATCCTAACCAACTTGCCCTCCAAATACACCTCTGCTGTTTTCAACCAAGATCTCAGCGATCACTGCCTCATTGCCTGCATCCGTAATGGGTCAGCGGTCAAACGACCTCCACTCATCACTGTCAAACGCTCCCTGAAACACTTCAGCGAGCAGGCCTTTCTGATCGACCTGGCCGAGGTATCCTGGAAGGATATTGATCTCATCCCGTCAGTAGAGGATGCCTGGATATTTTTTTTAAATGCCTTCCTCACCATCTTGAATAAGCATGCCCCATTCAAGAAATTTAGAACCAGGAACAGATATAGCCCTTGGTTCTCTCCTGACCTGACTGCCCTTAACCAACAGAAAAACATCCTATGGCGTTCTGCATTAGCATCGAACAGCCCCCGTGATATGCAACTTTTCAGGGAAGCTAGAAACCAGTATACACAGGCAGTTAGAAAAGCCAAGGCTAGCTTTTTCAAACAGAAATTTGCTTCCTGCAACACAAATTCAAAAAAGTTCTGGGACACTGTAAAGTCAATGGAGAATAAGAACACCTCCTCCCAGCTTCCAACTGCACTGAAGATAGGAAACACTGTCACCACCGAAAAATCCACTATAATTGAGAATTTCAACAAGCATTTTTCTACGGCTGGCCATGCTTTCCACCTGGCTACCCCTACCCCGGTCAACAGCACTGCCCTCCCCTCTGCTACTCGCCCAAGTCTTCCCCATTTCTCTTTCTCCCAAATACAGTCAGCTGATGTTCTGAAAGAGCTGCAAAATCTGGACCCTTACAAATCAGCCGGGCTAGATAATCTGGACCCTTTCTTTCTAAAACTATCTGCTGAAATTGTTGCCACCCTTATTACTAGCCTTTTCAACCTCTCTTTCGTGTCGTCTGAGATTCCCAAAGATTGGAAAGCAGCTGCGGTTATCCCCTCTTCAAAGGGGGGGACACTCTTGACCCTAACAGCTACAGACCTATATCCATCCTACCCTGCCTTTCTAAGGTCTTCGAAAGCCAAGCCAACAAACAGATTACCGACCATTTCGAATCTCACCATACCTTCTCCACTATGCAATCTGGTTTCAGAGCTGGTCATGGGTGCACCTCAGCCACGCTCAAGGTCATAAACGATATCTTAACCGCCATCGATAGGAAACAATACTGTGCAGCCGTATTCATTGACCTGGCCAAGGCTTTTGACTCTGTCAATCACCACATCGTCATCGGCAGACTCGACAGCCTTGGTTTCTCTAATGATTGCCTCGCCTGGTTCACCAACTACTTCTCTGATCGAGTTCAGTGTGTCAAATCGGAGGGTCTGTTGTCCGGGCCTCTGGCAGTCTCTATGGGGGTGCCACAGGGTTCAATTCTTGGGCCGACCCTCTTCTCTGTACATATCAATGATGTCGCTCTTGCTGCTGGTGATTCTCTGATCCATCTCTACGCAGACGACACTATTCTGTATACTTCTGGCCCTTCTTTTGACACTGTGTTAACAACCCTCCAGGCGAGCTTCAATGCCATACAACTCTCCTTCCGTGGCCTCCATTTGCTCTTAAATACAAGTAAAACTAAATATATGCTCTTCAACCGATCGCTGCCTGCACCTGCCCGCCTGTCCAACATCACTACTCTGGACGGCTCGGACTTAGAATATGTGGACAACTACAAATACCTAGGTGTCTGGTTAGACTGTAAACTCTCCTTCCAGACTCACATCAAACATATCCAATCCAAAGTTAAATCTAGAATTGGCTTCCTATTCCTCAACAAAGCATCCTTCACTCATGCTGCCAAACATACCCTTGTAAAACTGACCATCCTACCAATCCTCGACTTCGGTGATGTCATTTACAAAATAGCCTCCAAAACCCTACTCAATAAATTGGATGCAGTCTATCACAGTGCCATCCGTTTTGTTACCAAAGCCCCATATACTACCCACCACTGCGACCTGTACACTCTCGTTGGCTGGCCCTCGCTTCATACTCGTCGTCAAACCCACTGGCTCCAGGTCATCTACAAGGCCCTGCTAGGTAAAGTCCCCCCTTATCTCAGCTCGCTGGTCACCATAGCAGCACCTACCTGTAGCACGCGCTTCAGCAGGTATATCTCTCTGGTCACCCCCAAAACCAATTCTTCCTTTGGCCGCCTCTCCTTCCAGTTCTCTGCTGCCATTGACTGGAACGAACTACAAAAATCTCTGAAACTGGAAACACTTATCTCCCTCACTAGCTTTAAGCACCAGCTGTCAGAGCAGCTCATAGATTACTGCACCTGTACATAGCCCATCTATAATTTAGCCCAAACAACTACCTCTTTACCTACTGTATTTATTTATTTATTTATTTTGCTCCTTTGCACCCCATTATTTCTATCTCTACTTTTTTCTATCTCTACTATCTCTACTTTTTATTTTATTTTATTTTTTTACTTGCTATATTGTATTTACTTCGCCACCATGGCCTTTTTATATTTTTATTTATTTATATATATATTTTGTTTGCCTTCACCACCCTTATCTCACATCACTTGCTCATATTGTATATAGACTTATCTTTCACTGTATTATTGACTGTATGTTTGTTTTACTCCATGTGTAACTATGTGTTGTTGTATGTGTCGAACTGCTTTGCTTTATCTTGGCCAGGTCGCAATTGTAAATGAGAACGTGTTCTCAATTTGCCTACCTGGTTAAATAAAGGTGAAATAAATAAATAAATAAAAATTGAAATGCATTCCAGGTGACTACCTCATGAAGCTGGCTGAGAGAATGCCAAGAGTGTGCAAAGCTGTCATCTAGGCAAAGGGTGGTTACTTTGAAGAATCTTAAATATAAAATATGTTTTGATTTATTTAACACTTTTTGTTTACTACATCACTCCATATGTGTTATTTCATAGTGTTGATGTCTTCACTATTATTCTACAATGTAGAAAATAGTACAAATAAAGAAAAACCCTTGAATGAGTAGGTGTGTCCAAAGTTTTGACTGGTACTGTATATTTTTGACAACTTTTACTTTAACCCCACTACAGTTCTAAAGAAAATGATTTACTTTGTACTCCATACATGTTCCCTGACACGCAAAAGTACTCATTGCATTTCAAATGCTAAGTAGAACAGGAAAGTGGTCCAATTCACACATTTATCACGAGAACATCCGTGGTCATCCCTACTGCCTCTGATCTGGTGGACTCACTAAACACAGTTGCTTCATTTGTAAATTATGTAAATTATGGACTTGTAAATTATGGAATGGACTCTATCTACATGTGTATTTATCCTACTGTTTTATACCAGACAAATGTAAATGTATTTTGTCTTATCCAGGGTCATGCTCCAACTCTATCCATAAATTAATAAAACAAGAACATTGTGCCGCCTGGAATTTGAAATGCATTTTACTTTTGATACATAAGTACTGTATATTTAAAACAAAATACTTTTAGATTTTACTCGATTTTCTACTACTTCTATTTTCTACTTACTTTTAGTCAAGTATGACAATTGGGTACTCTTTCCACCACCTGCTATCGTTACCCTATAATTACAAGTAAGTACCCCTCAATATACACAGGATTTTGCTAGTTAAAATGAAGTGTAACACCTAGTAATTACATTGCACTTATGCAGATATTACATGTACTCTGGATCACACTTCCGGAAGCTTGAAAATGAGGGTCAGTTTGTCAGGAAGGGTAAGGTCCTGTATACGTTGGTGAATATGGTGGAAACTTGCCCAGTTGTAACAAGTATGGAAACAAGCATTCGTTGTTACACTTCTGTAATTACAGACCGCAATTACTAGCAGCTACATCTTGTTATTACATTGTAAGTTGTTATAGTGAACTACTGTACTCATTACAGTATAATTACACATGCAATTACACTATAATATGGACCACTTGAAAGGAAGTGTCACCGGCCTTCTCTGAGTCAAGTTGAAGGGCCATTTCTCTGAGTCAAGTTGAAGGGCCATTTCTCTGAGTCAAGTTGAAGGGCCATTTCTCTGAGTCAAGTTGAAGGGCCATTTCTCTGAGTCAAGTTGAAGGGCCATTTCTCTGAGTCAAGTTGAAGGGACATTTCTCTGAGTCAAGTTGAAGGGACATTTCTCTGAGTCAAGTTGAAGGGACATTTTTCTGAGTCAAGTTGAAGGGACATTTCTCTGAGTCAAGTTGGAGGACCAATTCTGGGAGTGACCAGGTTTCAGGGAAAATATGCATTCTTTTTAATTCTCTGGCTGAGATTTTTTCGAACAATGTGAACATTTGTTGTGTGATTATGTTGGTCTAACCAATAGGGCTGGTGTGTGTTGCTTGAAGCAGTGTGACCATGTCAACAACACTATAGTCTCTTCAGTCAGACATCCTCTGGCAAATTAATCTAGCTGAGTCAGATTGTTAATGTTTGTCTTTATAGCTCAGTGTTGGCCGCACTGTTGTACTGTGGGTGGTGATGGACTTGTGATTGTAGGTTTCCACCAGCAATATATTTTTACACTAGCGCTCCACAGGGGTGCTGGCCCATGTAAAACCCAGCAGAATTGCAGTTCTTGACACAAACCAGTGTGCCTGGCATGTACTACCATATCATGGAAAGAGCAGGAATTCCTGATGTTTTGTACACTCATATGATATGGTCCAGTCTGGTAGAGCATGTCGTATAGGGTATGAGAGTTGATGCTATGGTCTGGTTTGGCATAGAGACAGACTTGGCAGAACAGGTATACTGTTTCATTAAAAGTTTAATGAAATTTTGACCAACAATACAATTCTAGTGCAGGGCTCAAGGTGTGATGTGTATATCCATTATTTGATTAAGTACACAAACAACTAATTGTTGAGCAAATTGTTCAGAAAACAAGTCATCTATGTCTTATTATTGTTTGTTTTATTTGCAAAAATTAAATACATGACAATAAATATATCAAAGACAGGTTTTATATCAACAATACTATTATGTTCTTCCTTAATGTCTATACTATACTATATACATAAAACATAGAAATATATACAAATAAATAATAATAAACACATTTAAAGGACAGCCACTTTCTAGGGCAGTGTCCCCATCACTGTCCTGACTCATTGATTGAAGTCTCTTTGGACCAGAGGGGACAGTGCCCCCTACTGGCGCTCCAACTCCATTTGTTCTGGTCGTTGTCTACCATCCAAGGCCCAACCGGGCCAACCCCGCTTCAGAGGCAAGCCAGCAGAGTGGTTGCAGTGTGGCACAGCTTCCAGTGCCAGACAAAGAGTGATCAAGTGCTAGTGTTGGTATGTGGGGAGAGAGTCTCAATGGAGTGTTGTTTCTGACGCTGTTGATTTCTGTAGGAGAGAAGAAGGTGTGCTGATTAACCCTCCGAGTTACGTGGCAGAATACATAAGCTTTATGGCAGACTATATTTATGGCCGAATAGATCCTGTACTCTGTTAAGCTTTATGGAAGAATATATTTTTGTCAGAATAGATAGTGTACTCTGTTAAGCTTCATTGGAGAATATATTTATGGGAGAATCAATACTGTACCTTACTCTGTTAAGCTTCAAACCATCTTTATTTAGAGGAAAATACAGGTAACTGACAAAATCAAGGAAACAACAACATTGTTTTCTCTTAATGGGGTGTTGGGCAACCACGAGCCAGAACAGCTTCAACTTGCCTTGAGATAAATTCCACACGTGTCTGGAACTCTATTGGAGGGATGCAAAGTCATTATTCCATGAGAAACTCCATAATTTGGTGTTTTGTTGTTGATGGTGGAAAACACTGTTTCTAGCGCCGCTCCAGAATCTCCCATAAGTCTTCAATTGGATTGAGATCTAGTGACTGAGACGGCCATGGCATATGGTTTACTTCGTTTTCATTCTCATCAAACCATTCAGTGACCAGTCGTGCCCTGTGGATGGTGGCATTGTCATCCTATGGGTGAATAACTATGTAGCCAAAATAACTGGACCTGCCCAGCATTTGTATGCATGACAGGATGTTAATTGCTCAGGAACCACACCTGTGTGGAAGCATCACCTTTCAATATTCTTTGTATCCCTCATATACTCAAGTGTTCAGTAGTACCTGTAAATGGCCCATGATCTATATGGCACACACAGATGACATTATTTAACTAGGCATGTCAGTTAAGAACAAATTCTTATTTCAATGGCGGATTACACCGGCCAAACCCGGACAACACTGGGCCAATTGTACGCCGCCCTATGGGACACCCAATCACGGCCAGTTTTGATACAGCCTGGAATCGAACCAGGGAGTCTGTAGTGACACCTCAAGCACCTCAAGACCTGAGATGCAGTGCCTTAGACCGCTGCGCCACTCAGGAGCCCAATATATCAAATGAAATAAAAATTATATATATATACAGTATATGTACTCTACCATTCAAAGGTTTGTGGTCACTTCGAAATGTCATTGTTTTTTAAATAGAAGCCCAAAAAATTGTCCATTAAAATAACATCAAATTGATGAGAAATACAGTGTAGACAATGTTAATGTTGTGAATGACTATTGTAACTGGAAGCTGCTGATTTTGAATGGAATATCTACATAGGCGTACAGAGGCCCATTATCAGCAACCATCACTCCAATAGCACGTTGTGTTAGCTAATCCACGTTTATAATTTTAATAGTTTATTGATCATTAGAAAACCCTTTAGCAATTATGTTAGCACAGCAGAAAAAGTTTAAAGAAGCAATACAACTGGCCTTCTTTAGACTAGTTGAGTATCAGCATTTGTGGGTTCGATTACAGGCTCAAAATGGACAGAAACAAAGTACTTTCTTCTGAAACACGTCAGTCTATTCTTGTTCTGAGAAATGAATGCTATTCCATGCGAAAATTTGCCAAGAAACTGAAGATCTCGTACAACATTGTCTACTAGTCCCTTCACAGAAGAGCGCACACTGGCCCTAACCAGAATAGAAAGAGGAGTGGGAGGCCCTTGTGCACAACTGAGCAAGAGGACAAGTAAATTAGAGTGTCTAGTTTGAGAAACAGACACCTCACAAGTCCTCAACTGGCAGCTTCATTAAATAGTACCCGCAAAACACCAGTCTCAACGTCAACAATGAAGAGGTGACTCCGGGATGCTGGCCTTCGTGCTTTTCTTTCAAAAACAATGACATTTCTAAGTGACCCCAAACATTTGAATGGTTGTGTATATATATTTAAACATTAATATTTAATTCAATCAGCTAAATTTACTAAAATAATTCAAATAATAACATCATTCTGGCTTCATAAAATAACCTGTGCAATAAAACATCCAAAAACTCACACTTTGATTTGTCTTTCAATCAGTGTTTTGGCAAACTTCCCATTTGGGTCGAGACAGAGCGGACCTCTGGTTTTCAGTGTGACACTGATGGAGAGACAGAGGGAGAGAGAGAGAGAGAGAGAGAGAGAGAGAGAGAGAGAGAGAAGGGGTGGGTGAAAAAGAAAAAGAGTGGGTGGGAGGGAGATGTTTCATTAAATTAATAATTGAAATATATTTTGGAGAGCGTGCATCTAATTTTCTTACATTACAGTACAGTACGGCACAGCACAGTATGGTATAAAAACTCACATGACTTCTTCCTTAGAGCAGTGTGAGCGAGGAGGGTAATAGGTCAGTGTCCTGATTAAACTGATATTCACCCCCCCTGCATGTACTTTAGGACAGCGGCACCGAGGATTTAGTATACCTCTCCCTGTAGAGAAAAATCAGAAAGTCAAAGAAAACACTTCAGTCTCCCTCTACGTTCATCAACAATTTACTAAGCTAGTTTTAGGCGGGATTCAATCTGAAACCATGTTACAGCGAGCTTGACATTCAAAGGTAATTTCCATTTGAGCTTTTATTGTACCATAAATATGATCTCATCCAATGAGGTAACATTGCCTTTAAAAGGCACATTATCGACAATGTTAAACAGATTGAATCCCGAACTTAAAGTTTTATTGTAAATTGTAAGAAATGAAAAACATAGTTCACACCCATAGTCCACAATTCTATAGTTAGATATACACTGAGTGTACAAAACATTAAGGACACGTTTCTAATATTGTCTTTTTGCCCTCAGAACAGCCTCAATTTGTCAGGGCGTGGTGTCGAAAGTGTTCCACAGGGATGCTGGCCTATTTTGACTCCAAAACTTCCCACGTGTCCTTAATGTTTTGTACACTTAGTATAAGTTCAAAGTTCTACTAAATACTAAAACATAGTACTAATTGTTATCAAAAGTTCTACGGACAGATTTTTAAGCCAGTTACCTTGTATCATGTAAATGACGTCTGAGCAGACCAGAAGAACAATAACAGTCATTGCAGTATTCATGATGATCTTGACTCTGTAGACTGTAGTTGCAGTGTGGCTGTTGTATCAGAAGGTATACCAGTAAGCCAGCTGCAGTCTTCTTCTTCTTCTTCAGTTGCAGTGAATTTCTGAGTTCAACACTTTTCTTTGCTGAGTTGCTCTTCTTGTCTCCAGTATAGATTCTGTCTGCTGCATCATGGTAAGAGACATCTTATATGGTCTGAGCTCAGTGAAAGTGACTCGAGAGACCACATACCAGAGTTGAGGGGAAGCAAGCCAAGTCTTGCTTCTGGGAAAATAAGTGTTCACCCACTGATGTCCCCCCCCCCCCCCCCCCCCCCCCCCCCCCCACCCCACTTAACACATATCTGAACAGCAGCCCTTCTCTACCAGAGAATTTCACAAAAAAACATGCCACTTTTCATTGTCAGAATCACCTTTTTATGAGACAGCTACCTTCCATTCTTTTTGGACACTGAACCAGTGATGTGCGTTGATGTGCGTTTCTTGTGAGCCATGTCCTGCCTCAGGGACAGTCTGTGTCAGGTCATGCTGGAACCAAAAGATGAGGAGCTGTCCAGGTGATTTGTGTTGTACCATTTGTTAACTCTACAATCCGACAAGATCAGCCTTAAGTACATGGCATATTTTGAAAGGCTCTCGTTTGTTGGTGTTGCACTTCTGTGACTGTTGGATTTTTTTTGCAGTCCATTAAACCAAGGAAATGAAGTTCACCAAAGTGGTAAAACCTGGCTCTCATGTGAACATTGATATTGTCCAGTATGTTGTAATAGATTCTCCCCCTCTCTACTCTGATCGTCTGTTTACTACGAGTTTCGTGTTCTGCCAGGCCCAGTTCAATGTATTTCTGATCAAATCGCTCATAGAAACTATCCAAGGCTTGTCACTGCCATTCCAGTAATTTCATTCTATCGCTAGTACAGGTACGGCAGAAACCAATATCCATCACTTCTTCTGCAGAACATGGAAGAGCGGTTTAATTGGAAATTCCTTCATAGGCCATGAGCAAAAAGGCACGGTGGCGGCCTCTAGATGGGTTGCTAACTATTCATTTTTTTCAGCTAAGGCATGTAATAGTTCCACATATACTCAACAAAAATATAAACACAACATATTAAAAATTCAAAGATAAAAGTTCATATAAGAAATGCAGTCAATGTAAATAAATTCATTAGGCCTTAATCTATGGATTTCACATGACTGGGAATACAGATATACATCTGATGTTCACATATACTATACCTTAAAAAAATGGGCCTCAGGATCTCGTCACGGTATATCTGTGCATTCAAATTGCCATCGATAAAATGCAATTGTGTTTGTTGTCTGTAGCTTATGCCTGCCCATAACATAACTCCACCATGGGGCACTCTGTTCACAACGTTGACATCATCAAACCGCTCACCAACACGACACCATACAGGCTGTCTGTGGATGTGAGGCCAGTTGGACATACTGCCAAATTCTCTAAAACAAAATTGGAGGCAGCTTATGGTAGAGAAATTAACATTCATTTTCACAGGGTAGGCACTTCTGACCACATGTCACTGCACTGAACTACTTGAAAGGAGCTTACATGTCAACCTTTCACACCCTTCAGAAAAACACACACACTCACACGTCAAGTAGCAGTGTGCCAGGGAATCGGCGTCATTGGTCATAGTCTGGATGCCAGTCTGTTTAGCCAACATTACACTACAAAGATTATCATATGACACATAGTGGCAAGGACAGGAATGATAAAGGCTTTAAAGCTAAACAGACTGGTACTACTCAGACTGCTTTGGTCATTCAGGACTCATTCAGGACTGAGTTTCAGACTGAGGAGATATGTTGCAACACTGTTCTACACTTCTAAACCCTCCCAAAACAAACTAAAATGAAGGTAATTTGTCTGTCTGTGTGTGTGTGTGTGTGCGTGTGTGTGTGTGTGTGTGTGTGTGTGTGTGCGTGCGTGCGTCTTCCGAGAACAATCCACTGACTGTCCCTTTGACTTAACAAATAGCAACTCAGTTCATTGATGGGAAGAGTATTGCCACTTTACATTATTTCTCTGTGTTACTGTAGCAGATGTGATTCATAATAAGGAATGTCCTATTGGGCTAACAACTAAGACGTTGGCTTCTTCTGTGGAAGACCCGGGTTAAAATCCAACCTTTGACATCCCTGTGACTCAAGCGATGTCTATGAATAGCGCTGGTAACTTCTTCATTTTTCCAACGACAAAAAGGTTATCAGTCTTTATTGGAAGCGTTACTAAACCACCCACTACATTCAATCATGGATGAGGCGCTTGTACTTTTTGGCTTAAGAAAGTCCTCAGAGTTGCCAAATTGATTTTCTTTTATTTCTTTTATTTAATTTAACTGGGCTAGTCAGTTAAGAACAAACATCTGTTCCTTGACACTTGTAGAATCCATGCCACGGTGCATTGAAGACACTTTATGTAAGTGTTTCCTTTATTTTGGCAGTTACCTGAAGCTATCTGTTAAATTCCTCACACTTGCCCTTTCTCACTTGTTAAATTCAACCTCTTTGTATTTTAATGGGCACACCATCACGATAGCTCCAACTAACCAGCAATAGTTAAGAGAAATATAGTCCTTTATTCAAATCAAACTCTGAACAGTTTTTAAACTGTCTATCCAGCTTCACTGCAACTCTGTGTCCACTTCAGTAGCTTTCCATCATTGGTCTCAAGGGCCATTTATCTGAGTCAAGTTGGAAGGGCATTTGGTAACACATACTTTTAAGGGGTCCTTGTTTTGCTTCTTCTCATCTTCATCCAATGAATAAAAACTGTGACAAAGGTTGGGATCCTTTGTGGATGCACTGGGTGTCTGATATGACAGGATACATGCTCAGTAGGCTCTACCTACTTATCAATGAATGTGCACTGTTCAAAATGTATCTCTAGTCAATGTCCTTTGCGTGGGTAAAATCACTGTGGAAGCCAAGCCAGGTAAAAAAAAGCCATTATACAACCTATGTGTTGTGATAATTGTTTTGTTTGCTCTATAATCTGTTACTTCATATGCCTTGACACTGATGTATATATCTAAGGCCAAGACAATAGGAAGACAGTGGCAGCAATTCAACTGTGAAGGCCTGATTCACAGAGTCTCTTCTGAACAGTTGGTGTTGAGATGTGTCTGTTACTTGAACCCTGTAAAGCATTTATTTGGGCTGGTAACTCTAATGAACTTATCCTTTGCAGCAGAGGTAACTCTGGGTCTTCCTTTCCTGTGGCGGTCCTCATGAGAGCCAGTTTCATCACAGCGCTTGATGGTTTTTGCAACTGCACTTGAAGAAACTTTCAAAGTTCTTGGAATGGTCCGTATTGACTGACCTCCATGTCATAAAGTACTGATGGACTGTCGTTCCTCTTTGCTTATTTGAGCTGTTCTTGCCCTAATATTGTATTTTACCAAATAGGGCTATCTTCTGTATACCACCCCCACCTTGTCACAATACAACTGACTGGCTCAAACGCATTAAGGAAAGCAATTCCACAAATGAACAAGGCACAGCTGTTAATTGAAATGCATTCAGGTGACTACCTCGTGAGAGAATGCGAAGCATGTGCAAACCATTCATCAAAGGGTGGCTAATTTGAAGAATGTCAAATATAAAATATATTTGGATTTTTTAAACACTTTTTTTCGTTACTACGATATTGCATGTCTTATTTCATAGTTTTGATGTCTTCACTATTATTCTACAATGTAGAAAATAGTACAAATAAAGAAAAACCCTTGAATGAGTAGGCGTGTCCAAAGTTGACCGGGTACTGTACATTTGACAACTTTTACTTCAACCCCCTTACAGTTCTAAAGAAAATAATTTACTTTTTACATGTTCCCTGACACCCAAATATATTCATTAATTGCTTAGCAGGACAGGAAAGTGGTTAGCAGGACAGGAAAGTGGTCCAATTCACACATTTATCAAGCGAACATCCCTGGTCATCCCTAACGCCTCTGATCTGGTGGACTCACTAAACACAGTTGCTTCATGTGTATTTATCCTACTGTGTTATACCAAACAAATGTAAATGTTTTGTCCTAGTGTTGGAGTATGCCCCTGGCAATCCATGAATTTAAAAAAGAAAATCGTGCCGTCTGAGTACCCACCAACAAACTTCACGTCACAGAGATATGTCATCAGAGCACGCAACAGGACATTGTACTGTCTACACTCAGTTTGCTGTTTGTTAAAACATTCATCAAATCGATTTTAATCCCAACTAAAGTTGTTGCTAAGGATTCCACGACGTAGTTAGCCTTTACGGCTGGGACTGCAAGTTTGTGTTCCTTTTTTTGCGTGGATTCCACGAGTGCTAGCTGGCTATACTAGAGACACCTGTTGTCGTGGGAAAGACTCGTTAGCTTTTCGTAAA
This sequence comes from Salvelinus fontinalis, assembly GCF_029448725.1. Taxonomy (NCBI): domain Eukaryota; kingdom Metazoa; phylum Chordata; class Actinopteri; order Salmoniformes; family Salmonidae; genus Salvelinus; species Salvelinus fontinalis. Next base: position 18,928,471 of record NC_074700.1, on the reverse strand, counting down.
ACAACTGGTTGCAGTAAAGAGCCAATCTAGATACTAAGGAGATCCTGAGGGAAATCAACGAGTACCAACAGCTTTACGCTATGGAGGAACACCATACCACATCATGGAAAGATCCAAGAAAAACAGATTAATCTACAGACACGGACGATTTACCATTGAGGTAGAGGTTAGTGCTCTGGCTGGAATCCATGCAACACTGGAAACGTTGTGTGAGGAGGTAGCAGGGCTGAGGGGATGTTTGGAGTTCAGCCAGAGTGAAATTCTCACACTCCAAAGAGAAAACAAGACTCACAGCCAAGGTAAAAATCCACGATTCCAACATGGATTGTCTACTCAAGGAAACATGATGATGAAGGAGTCGCTACTGCATACAAAGTCTTTGCATGTGTCAAAATCAATTTTTTTCTGGGATTCTTGAGGATGCATCCAATAATCCAGAGGGCACGATCAGAGAATTCATGCAATCCGCCTCGAAACTTCCTATAGAGAATGTTAAGGTGGTTTTCCAACGAGTACACAGACTTGGAGCAACAAGACCAAGAGTCCCTGACCGATCATCGCACTATTTGAACACTACCAACATAAAGAGCTGATCAAAAGCAGGGGAAGGGAGCTTAAAGGGACCAAATTGTCTCAATAACCAATTTCCAAGGGAGATAAACGGACGTCGTAAGAGACTGTATCCGGTACAAAGACAAGGAAGGATGGTAGGCGTGCCTTTATCATTGTGGACAAAGTCTTTATAAATGGACAGCTATTCTGAGACAGCTCCATAACACCGTGGCTGTACTAAATTCTACAGGGACTTCAGGTTACAAAAAAAAGAATGGGAACTGTAAAAATATCTGAACATTATGAAGTGGATATTGTTGGATTGGACATTTTGAACATTGAGATATTAAAGACATGATAGATCAGACGTATAGTATAAAGGAGTGAGATCTGTAGAAAGACAGAGTAGCTGTGGAATGTGTTGGGTGGACTGGAGGAGATCACATGATTGCTATAGGGGAGACAGATGGACATCTGTGGACTAGACAAAAGAGGGGTTGAGGTCAGGAGGTGAGGTCAGATCCCCTGAAGGGAGTAATAAGTGTTTAGTATCCTGTTACTCTTTTACTGTAGAACCATGAGATGTAAGGATTGGAGAGAAGGAGGAGTTTCTTAAGTGGGATATATATATCTGTGATGGGAGAAATGTTGGGTTGTCTGAATTACAGATGTACAGGACCTTTGGGCAGATTTAAACTTGTCCGTGAGTTATTTACTCTGAAAAATAAGAACCTAACAATATGAACACACGTACTCAATTACATGCTTGCTTACACATACTGTCACATGCCGGCTCATAGCCTGTGACAAAAACACGAACAGGTATAGGCCAATTAAAAGTGTTCTTTATTATAAACAAAAACTATTAACTTAAAACTAAGAAAAAGGAATGAGGTGTGGAAGTATCATAATGTAAGGTGTATGTAAAGTGCATGGATGCGTGAATATGTGTGTGCGAACATGACTGAATGAAAACTGTGCAAAACTACAAAGGAACAAACAAAACAAGATCATACCTGGAGGAGCAGAGAGAGAGAGAAGTGATTAGTGGCAGTTTAAATACTTAGAGCCCAGGTGAAATCACTAACGACCCTCCTCTGCCTGCAGGAGGAACCGCCCCTGCACTGCAGAGGAGGAGCCGTGACAATACACACACCTGATCTCGCTCTCTTCTCTCACTCTCTTTTCTCCCTCTCTCTCTATTGTCGAGAACTGTTTAATAATTTAATGTGTTTATTGTTTGTCTCTTTTTTATGTATTTGTCTACAAGTTTATATATGTTTACAACAAGCAAGGGGAATATGTCAGAATAGGGGTATTGGGGAATAATAACATATTGTACGGAATACATTTGTACTGTAGTAAAGCCGTCTCTAGAGTAATGCAAGGTCTCTTTCATGATCATGTGAAACGTCAATTGCTATGGAAATGCTGGGATGAGTTTTTCAATGATCTTAAAGTTAATTATGATGCAACTATGACGGTGATACAATATGGATCACAATTATGAATATTAAGGCTATACGCACTACATGTTACACATATAGACACTCAACCATGCAAATAGGCAAAGTTATTTATTTGGACATCACACATTATAGTCTTACTCTTATACAGATATCGTACACACTCACTATATCACATCCAATATCATACACATCAACCTACTCAGATTTGCTACACACATAATATCTTGTCTCAATTGTCTAACATCTGTGGCATTGGCTAACAGGCAAACAGGCAAGGGAATAAAACAAATAATGCTAGAACCTATTTCTTGAATTCTAAATATCAGACATTTGAAAGCTCTAGTTTTGACCTTCATAATACCTCTAATGGCAGTAACTTTACAAGCACTAATTATGGTCAATTTAGACTGAGAATAGTATCTAGTTATGGTAAAGGGTGAAATAAGTATAGCCAGTTATAATTGTAACGGTTTAGCAGATTATAAAAAAAGATCAGTCTTTACATGGCTAAAAGAAAAGGAATATAACATATACTGTTAACAGGAAACTCATTCTACATCCTTAGATGAAGTTGTGTGGAAAAAGGAATGGGGTGGTGAAATAATTGTCTGTCATGGACAAAGGAACTCAAAGGGTGTGAAGATATTAATTAACAAAAATTTCGATCTGATTGTGCAAATAGTCAGGAATGATTCCCAAGGAAGGTGGATCCTTTTGAATATGAAAGTGGACGAAAAAGACATTTGTCTCATTAATCTATATGGTCCAAATTAGGATGATCCACACTTCTTCGAAAACATTTATAACAATTTATTGAACTTAAAGGCAACAAATGATCTTATCATTATGGTAGGAGACTATAACACAGTGTTAAATACCTCAATGCACCGTAAAGGTAATCACTACAAACTATCATCACCGTGTCCTTAATAAAATCACAAATATGATGGACACATTAGAAATAGTGGATATTTGGAGACTAAAAAACCCCGACGTAGTGAGATATACATGGAGGAGACTTAATCAAGCTAGTCGTCTTGATTACTTTCTTGTCTCTTTCTCTCTTGCATCAAAGGTTAAAAAAGTTTTAATAGGAGACAGAATGCGATCAGATCATCATCTAATTGGCATTCACATAACTCATATATTTTCCGCAGGGATATTGGAAATGTTATCAAAGTTTACTGGAGGACAACTTATTTTTAACTAAGACAAAATAATTTATAACTGAATTTTTCCAGTATAATATAGGTTCAGCAAATCCCCTTATTGTTTGGGATATCTTTAAATGTACCTTCAGGGGTCATTCAATTCAATATTCATCAATAATAAAAAAGCAGTTTCTGGCTAAAGAAACAAGACTAATAAGGGAAATCCATGAACTAATAGTACAGGTAGATAACAATTAAAAATGATACTACAGAGATACAAAATTAGAGAAAAAATAAAAAGAACTTGAGGAACTTATTCAAGAACGATCTAATGTAATCTATTATAAAAATAAAGCAAACTGGATGGAATATGGAGAAAAATGCACAAAATTCTTCCTGAATCTCCAATACAGGAACGCTAACAAATCGGATTCTCAGAATTATATTTTAAAAGAGGAAGCTAATAATTTTAGGCAGATGTTCTCTTTTCCGTCTCATCCTTTCCCACTGAATGAAGATTATGGTAAGGAATTCTTTCCAAATAATAGATATTTATATATTTTTTTAACAAATGTACAGAAAGATCAGTGCGAAGGGCAAATTACAGAGGAAGAACTTTGATGCTATTAAGTCCTTTCAGTCTGGAAAAACCCCAGGGCTTGATGGCATACCGGTAGAGGTATATCAAGTAGTTTTTGATATACTGAAAGTGTAACGGCTGTCGACGTCGTTCTCCTCCTCAGACGAGGAGGAGCATGGATCGGACCAACACGCAGCGAGGTATGTAGACATGATGATTTTAATAATAATAACGAAGACGAAAATACACTTGAACAAACTACAAAACAACAAACAACGTTAAACAGACCTGAACATGAGAACTTACATAACACGAAGAACGCACGAACAGGAACAGACTAAACAAACGAAACAGTCCCGTGTGGTGACGAACACAAACACGGAAGACAATCACCCACAAACAAACAGTGAGAACAGCCTACCTTAATATGGTTCTCAATCAGAGGAAACGTCAAACACCTGCCTCTAATTGAGAACCATATCAGGCAACACATTTAACCCAACATAGAAACACATAACATAGAATGCCCACCCCAACTCACGCCCTGACCAACTCAACACATACAAAAACAATGGAAAACAGGTCAGGAACGTGACAGAACCCCCCCCCCCCCCAAGGTGCGAACTCCGGACGCACAACCAAAGTCTAGGGGAGGAATTTGTCCACGGTGGCGGCTCCGGCTCCGGACGTGGTCCCCACCCCACCATAGTCAATCCCCGCTTCCGTAGCCTCCTCCCAATGGCCACCCTCCAAATTAACCCCACCGGACTAAGGGGCAACACCGGAATGAGGGGCAGCTCCGGACTGAGGGGCAGTTCCGGACTGAGTGGCGGATCCTGGCTGGCTGGCGAATCCTGGCTGGCTGGCTCTGGCGGATCCTGGCTGGCTGGCTCTGGCGGATCCTGGCTGGCTGGCTCTGGCGGATCCTGGCTGGCTGGCTCTGGCGGATCCTGGCTGGCTGGCTCTGGCGGATCCTGGCTGGCTGGCTCTGGCAGATCCTGGCTGGCTGGCTCTGGCGGATCGTGGCTGGCTGGCGGATCCTGGCTGGCTGGCGGATCCTGGCTGGCTGGCGGATCCTGGCTGGCTGGCTCTGGCGGATCCTGGCTGGCTGGCGGCTCTGACGGATCCTGACTGGCTGGCGGCTCTGACGGATCATGGCTGGCTGGCGGCTCTGGCTGCTCATGGCTGGCTGGCGGCTCTGGCTGCTCATGGCTGGCTGGCGGCTCTGGCTGCTCATGGCTGGCTGGCGGCTCTGGCTGCTCATGGCTGGCTGGCGGCTCTGGCTGCTCATGGCTGGCTGGCGGCTCTGGCTGCTCATGGCTGGCTGACGGCTCTGGCTGCTCATGGCTGGCTGGCGGCTCTGGCTGCTCATGGCTGGCTGGCAGCTCTGGCTGCTCATGTCTGGCGGAAGGCTCTGGCTGCTCCTGTCTGGCGGAAGGCTCTGGCTGCTCCTGTCTGGCGGAAGGCTCTGGCTGCTCCTGCCTGGCGGAAGGCTCTGGCTGCTCCTGTCTGGCGGAAGGCTCTGGCTGCTCCTGTCTGGCGGAAGGCTCTGGCTGCTCCTGTCTGGCGGAAGGCTCTGTCTGCTCCTGTCTGGCGGAAGGCTCTGGCTGCTCCTGTCTGGCGGAAGGCTCTGGCTGCTCCTGTCTGGCGGAAGGCTCTGGCTGCTCCTGTCTGGCGGATGGCTCTAGCGGCTCCTGTCTGGCGGACGGCTCTAGCAGCTCCTGTCTGGCGGATGGCTCTGGCTGCTCCTGTCTGGCGGAAGGCTCTCGCTGCTCCTGTCTGGCGGACGGCTCTAGCGGCTCCTGTCTGGCGGACGGCTCTAGCGGCTCCTGTCTGGGAGATGGCTCTGAAGGCTCATGACAGACGGGCGGCTTTGAAGGCTCAGTACAGAGGGGCGGCTTTGAAGGCTCAGTACAGACGGGCAGTTCATGCGGCGCTTGGCAGACGGACAGTTCAGACGGCGTTGGGCAGACGGGCAGTTCAGGCGCCGTTGGGCAGACGGGCAGTTTAGACGGCGTTGGGCAGATGGGCAGTTCAGGCGCCGCTGGGCAGACGGCAGACTCTGGCCGGCTGAGACGCACTGTAGGCCTGGTGCGTGGTGCCGGAACTGGAGGTACCGGGCTAAGGACACGCACCTTCAGGCTAGTGCAGGGAGCAGCAACAGGACACACAGGACTCTGGAGGCGCACAGGAGGCTTGGTGCGTGGTACCGGAACTGGAGGTACTGGGCTGGAGACACGCACCACAGGGCTTGTGCGTGGAGGAGGAACAGGGCTCTGGAGAAGCACAGGAGGCTTGGTGCGTGGTGCCGGAACTGGTGGTACCGGGCTGAAGACACGCACCATAGGGCTAGTGCGTGGAGAAGGAACAGGGCTCTGGAGACGCACAGGAAGCCTGGTGCGTGGTGTAGGCACTGGTGGTACTGGGCTGGGGCGGGGAGGAGGCGCCGGATATACCGGACCATGCAGGCGTACTGGCTCACTTGTGCACTGAGCCTGCCCAACCTTACCTGGTTGTATGCTCCCCGTAGCCCGACCAGTGCGGGGAGGTGGAATAACCCGCACTGGGCTATGTAGGCGAACCGGGGACACCATGCGTAAGGCTGGTGCCATGTATGCCGGCCCGAGGAGACGCACTGGTGGCCAGATGCGTTGGGCCGGCTTCATGACATCCGGCTCAATACTCAATCTAGCCCTGCCAGTGCGGGGAGGTGGAATAGCCCGCACCGGGCTATGCACACGTACAGGAGACACCGTGCGCTCTACCGCATAACACGGTGTCTGCCTGTACTCTCGCTCTCCACGGTAAGATCGGGAAGTTGGCGCAGGTCTCCTACCTGACTTCGCCACACTACCCTTTAGGCCCCCCCCCCCCCCCAAGAAATTTTTGGGCTTGACTAACAGGCTTCCTACCGCGTCGTCGTGCTGCCTCCATTCGCCGGTATCCCTCCTCACACTGCGCCAGAGAATCCCAGGCGGGCTCCGGCACTCTCCTTGGGTCGATTGCCCACCTGTCGATTTCCTCCCACGTAGTGTAGCCCAGATCCTTCTCCTGCTTCCGGGCTAGCTCCTCAAAATGCTGCCTCTCTGCTTTCACTGCCTCCAGCTCAGCTTTGGGGTGGCGATATTCTCCTGGCTGTGCCCATGGACCTTTACCGTCCAATATTTCCTCCTGTTACGCACGCCTCTGAGAAGAGGGAACGCAACTCCCTGCTACAACTCAACTCTCTGAAGTGCAAGAGGTATGGACTGTAGGTGCGAGTAAGGATGACACAAAAACAGAATTTACGGTTTACTAGAATTTATTTTCTTACACGGTAATATGGGGAAAAGGGGCTGGACGGAACCAAAGCAAAGAAAGTAAATATCAAAGTTCCCCCTCTCCTATCTAACCTGCCTACCCACTTAACTTACCTAACTTAACACCGCCTGGTGCCCTAACCAAAATACAGGTGGTGGTCCGCCCAGGTCTTACCTAGTGTGCCTAGACAGTAAATATACTACGGGTATAAGTATGCCCTCGGGCCTCTTGCCTAAGCACTCCCAAAGTGCCTTCTCCTTCCCCCCCTGGGAACAAACGAAACAGAGTAATTATTAACGATTTCACAAACACTCACAAACACAGGACATAGCAAAACTGCTACCAACAACAACAGTACATACCACACTTTCTGATACACAACCAACACTATATCACAATCTAATTTTTCTCTCTATCTCCAAATCTCTACTCCTTATCTCATCTCCTGGGCAGAACACTGGCTTTTATCTTCAGGTGGCAATGGTGATTAGAGTCAGCTGCTTCTTGACGAGGGGGCGGGGTCAGCTCCAATCACCAATTAGCCTGGTGTTGACCAATCAGCTGGTTGGGGAGTACTTCAGGAAGCCATCTCCTGAAACACACACTCAAATACAAAACAGAACACAGAAACTGGGGAACGTAACACCTCCCATGTCCATGAATCCTGCGATCGCTGTTGCTTTCTCCCACGCCGCTTGGTCCTTGGTTGGTGGGTGATTCTGTAACGGCTGTCGACGTCGTTCTCCTCCTCAGACGCGGAGGAGCATGGATAGGACCAACAGTCAGCGAGGTATGTAGACATGATGATTTGAATAATAATAACGAAGACGAAAATACACTTGAACAAACTACAAAACAACAAACGACGTTAAACAGACCTGAACATGAGAACTTACATAACACGAAGAACGCACGAACAGGAACAGACTAAACAAACGAAACAGTCCCGTGTGGTGACGAACACAAACACGGAAGACAATCACCCACAAACAAACAGTGAGAACAGCCTACCTTAATATGGTTCTCAATCAGAGGAAACGTCAAACACCTGCCTCTAATTGAGAACCATATCAGGCAACACATTTAACCCAACATAGAAACACATAACATAGAATGCCCACCCCAACTCACGCCCTGACCAACTCAACACATACAAAAACAATGGAAAACAGGTCAGGAACGTGACAGAAAGCTCTATTGTTAGATTGTTTTAACTACTCCTATAGAAATGGTCAGGTACTCGGCAGGAAGGTCTGATTTCTCTATTATTAAAACAAGACCCAGATTGCAAATAGACTGGGTCTTTATATCTAAAAAACTGGAGGCCCCTTACACTTCAATGTTGTGATGGAAAAATACTAGCAAAATGCATAGCAATCAGAATTAAAAGGGTTTTTACCAGGTATTGTTTTTACATGGACGATACATTGGAGATAATATACGACAACTACTAGAAATAATAGATCATGAAACATATGAGCCAGGAATGGTATTTATAGCAGATTTTGAAAAGGCATTTGATAAATATTGGATTTTATTTATAAATGCCTGGATTTTTTCAATTTCGGTAATTCTATTATAAAATAGATAAAAATAACGTATTGCAACACCAGGTGTAAAACAGTAAATAACAGCTACTTCTCAGAGAGTTTTGAATTGTCAAGAGTTAAACAAGTGTGTCCCCTGTCTTTTCACTTAATGGGGCTTTGGGCCCCCACGAGCCAGAATAGCTTCAATGCGCCTTGACATAGATTCTGCATGTGTCTGGAACTCTATTGGAGGGATGCGACATCATTATTCCATGAGAAATTCCATCATTTGGTGTTTTGTTGATGGTGGTGGACTCTGTCTCAAGCGTCGCTCCAGAATTGGGTTGAGATCTAGTGACTGAGATGGCCATTGCATATGATTTACATAGTATTCATTCTCATGAAACCATTCAGTGACCACTCGTGCGCTGTGGACGGGGGCATTGTCATCCTATGGGGGCATAACCATGGTAGCCAAAATAATGGGCAACTGGACCTGCCCAGCATTTTTATTCATGACCATAAGCATGGGATGTAAATGGCTTAGGAATTGCTCATTAACAACACCTGTGTGGAAGCACCTACTTCAATAATCTTTGTATCCCTCATATACTCTAGTGTTTCCTTTATTTTGGGAGTTACACGTAAATGGCCCATGATTTATATGGCACACAAATATATAGTTTTTTAATGAAATAAAATCAAATATACTATGTATATATATTTAAACTTGAATAGTTAATTCAAACAACTAAATTGACTAAAACAACTAAAATAATAACAATTCTGACTTCATAAAATAGATTATGGGTGTATTTTATTGCACAAACTCACACTTTGGTTTGTCTTTCAATCAGTGTTTTGGCAAACTTCCCATTTGGGTCGAGACAGAGCGGACCTCTGGTTTTCAGTGTGACTCTGATGGAGAGACAGAGGGAGAGAGAGAGAGAGAAGGTGTTGGTGAAAAATAAAAAGATTGGGTGGGAGGGGGGGTTGTTTAATTGAATTAACCTGTCTAGGACTGGGGTGCCGCTAGCCCCCCCCACATTCCACTGAAAAGGCAGAGCCGCGAAATTAAAAAAAAAAAATATTTTTTAAATATTTAACTTTCACACATTAACCTGTTGGGGATGGGGGCGCTGTTTAGACTATTTATGCTAATGTGGCTAATTTTTTAAACGGCTTCCCACAAAATCCTTGATCGTACAATATGCATATTATTATTATTATTGGATAGAAAACAGTCTATAGTTTCTATAGGAGTTGAAATTTTGTCTCTAAGTGGAACAGAGCCCATTCTACAGCAATTTCCCTGACATGGAGTCAGATTTGAGAAACGTTGGCCACTTTTCTGAAGTCATTTAAAAGGGCTCTGTCGTTGCTATGACTATACGGACACTTCTTACGTCTTCCCCTGGATGCCTTTACGTGATGACGATTCCAACGGGCTCGATTGCTCGTTCACAGGCCCTACAAATGAAAAAACCTTTAGCTAGCAAGTCTTTTCTTGCTGCGTAACGCGCGTGGAAGACAACGACCCTCTCCTGTTCCAAGCGTTAGTTTAGCCTGTTATATTTCTCCGGTCATCTTTTCACTCGTTATAGGAGTTACAAACATCACAAAGTAGTTAATTTAAAGCGTTTTATAGCAATTTATATCCGTTTAGTGCGATTTTGGGACATTTATTTTTGCAACAATGTGAAAAGTTGGGCACGCTTTTCAGTTCTTCCCGAACGTAGTTGACATTTCCACATGGCAAGAGGACAGCTTTCCACCAAAAGACGATTTCTCCCAAGAAAGGATCCTTTGCCCAAGATACTGATGGAAGAACAGCTCAAGGTAGGACATTTTTATTATGATAAATCGTGTTTCTGTCGAAACATTTTAGTGGCTTAGGACGCCATGTTTTTTGACGTAGCTTCGCTTGGCGCAAACTGTATTGAAAAGTAAGGATAAATTAAAAAATGTAATAACGCAATTGTATTAAGAATTAAATTGTCTATCAATCCCTGTCCACCCTATATTTTTTAGTCACGTTTATGAGTATTTATGTATAAGAGTAGATCACTGTCTAAGTGGCGCAAGGACGTTTTCTTTACCAGCTTGTCTACATTTCACATTGTCTAACCATGATTTTGGTGGCTAAATATAAACATTTTCGATCAAACTGTATATGCATGTTGTAATGTGATGTTACAGGAGTGTCATCGGAAGAATTCTGAGAAGGTTAGTGAAAAAATTTATATCTTTTGGCGATGTTGACTTTTATCGCTCACTTTGGCTAGAATCAATGCTGGGCTGCTAATTGCTATGTGCTAAGCTAATATAACGATTTATTGTGTTTTCGCTGTAAGACACTTAGAAAATCTGAAATATTGTCTGTATTCACAGGATCTGTGTCTTTCGATTCGTGTATGCTGTGTATTTTTACGAAATGTTTGATGATTAGTAGTTAGGTAAACACGTTGCTCATTGTAATTATTCTAGTCCATTTGTGATGGTGGGTGCAATTGTAAACTATGCCATATACCTGAAATATGCACTTTTTTCTAACAAAACCTATCCCATACCATAAATATGTTATCAGACTGTCATCTAATGAGTTTTTTTGTTGGTTAGGGGCTATAAATATCTTAGTTTAGCCGAATTGGTGATGGCTACTGGTGTTGGTGGACAAATAAAAGATGGTGGATTATGCTAATGTGTTTTTAGGTAATAGATGTACATCTTTACATATTGTGTCTTCCCTGTAAAACATTTTAAAAATCGGAAATGTTGACTGGATTCATAAGATCTGTGTCTTTCATTAGCTGTATTGGACTTTAATGTGTGAAAGTTAAATATTTTAAAAAAATATTTTTTTTGAATTTCGCGGCACTGGTTTTTCAGTGGGGGGGGGGGGGGGGTGCCGCTAGCGCCACGCTGATCCTAGACAGGTTAAAGTCCAATACAGCTAATGAAAGACACAGATCGTGTGAATCCAGCCAACATGTCCGATTTTTAAAATGTTTTACAGGGAAGACACAATATGTAAAGATATAAATCTATTAGCTAAACTCATTAGCATAAGACACCATCTTTTATTTGTCCACCAACACCAGTAGCTATCACCAATTCGGCTAAACTAAGATATTGATAGCCACTAACCAAGAAAAAAAACTCATCAGATGACAGTCTGATAACATATTTATGGTATAGGATAGGTTTTGTTAGAAAAATGTGCATATTTCAGGTAGATGTCATAGTTTACAATTGCACCCACCGTCACAAATGGACTAGAATAAATATATAGAGCAACGTGTTTACCCAATTACTAATCATCAAACATTTCGTAAAAATACACAGCATACACTAATCGAAAGACACAGATCCTGTGAATACAGACAATATTTCAGATTTTCTAAGTGTCTTACAGCGAAAACACAACAAATCGTTATATTAGCATACCACATATGCAAACGTTACCAGAGCATTGATTCTAGCCAAAGAGAGCGATAACGTAAACATCGCCAAAATATATTAATTTTTTCACTAACCTTCTCAGAATTCTTCAGATGACACTCCTGTAACATCACATTACAACATACATATACAGTTTGTTCGAAAATGTGCATATTTAGCCACCAAAATCATGGTTAGACAATGACAAAAGTTGCCCAGCTGGTTAGACAATGTCGTGCGCCATATTAGACAGTGATCTAGCCGTATACATGAATACTCATAAACGTGACAAAAAAATATAGGGTGGACAGCGATTGATAGACAATTTAATTCTTAATACAATCGCCGATTTACACTTTTTAACCTGTCTAGGATCAGCGTGGCGCTAGCGGCACACCCCCCCCCACCCCACTGAAAAACCAGTGCCGCGAAATTCAAAAAATATATTTTTTTAAAATATTTAACTTTCACACATTAAAGTCCAATACAGCTAATGAAAGACACAGATCTTGTGAATCCAGTCAACATGTCCGATTTTTAAAATGTTTTACAGGGAAGACACAATATGTAAAGATGTACATCTATTACCTAAAAACACATTAGCATAATCCACCATCTTTTATTTGTCCACCAACACCAGTAGCCATCACCAATTCGGCTAAACTAAGATATTTATAGCCCCTAACCAACAAAAAAACTCATCAGATGACAGTCTGATAACATATTTATGGTATGGGATAGGTTTTGTTAGAAAAAAGTGCATATTTCAGGTAGATGGCATAGGTTACAATTGCACCCACCGTCACAAATGGACTAGAAAAACTACATTGAGCAACGTGTTTACCTACTTACTAATCATCAAACATTTCGTAAAAATACACAGCATACACAAATCGAAAGACACAGATCCTGTGAATACAGACAATATTTCAGATTTTCTAAGTGTCTTACAGCGAAAACACAATAAATCGTTATATTAGCATAGCACATAGCACATAGCAGCCCAGCATTGATTCTAGCCAAAGTGAGCGATAACGTCAACATCGCCAAAAATATATTAATTTTTTCACTAACCTTCTCAGAATTCTTCAGATGACACTCCTGTAACATCATATTACACATTCCATATAGAGTTTGATCGAAAACGTTTATATTTAGCCACCAAAATCATGGTTAGACAATGTGAAATGTAGCTCAGCTGGTCAGAAAATGTCCTTGCGCCACTTAGACAGTGATCTACTCTTATACATAAATACTCATAAACGTGACTAAAAAATATAGGGTGGACAGGGATTGATAGACAATTTAATTCTTAATACAATTGCGGAATTACATTTTTTAATTTATCCTTACTTTTCAATACAGTTTGCGCCAAGCGAAGCTACGTCAAAAAAGATGGCGTCCTAAGCCACTAAAATGTTTCGACAGAAACACGATTTATCATAATAAAAATGTCCTACTTTGAGCTGTTCTTCCATCAGTATCTTGGGCAAAGGATCCTTTCTTGGGAGTAATCGTCTTTTGGTGGAAAGCTGTCCTCTTGCCATGTGGAAATGCCAACTGCGTTCGGGATGAACTGAAAGCGTGCCCAGCTATTCACAGCGTTAAAGAAATAAATGTCCCAAAATCGCACTAAACGGATATAAATTGCTATAAAACGCTTTAAATTAACTACCTTATGATGTTTTTAACTCCCATAACGAGTAGAAACATGACCCGAGTAATATTACCCCCTTCACTAATGCTTGGAACAGGTGCGGGCCGGTGTCCTCTAGGCGCATGACGCAGCTCCGAAAGAATGACTAGCCTCAGGGCTTTTTCATTTGTAGTGCCTGTGAACGCGCAATCGACCCCATTGGAATCGTCATCACGTAAAGGCATCCAGGGGAAGACGTAAGAAGTGTCCGTATAGTCATAGCAATAACAGTGCCCTTTTAACTGACTTCAGAACAGTGGCCAACATTTCTGAAATCTGACTCCATGTCAGGGAAATTGCTGTAGAATGGGCTCTGTTCCACTTAGAGACAAAATTTCAACTCCTATAGAAACTATAGACTGTTTTCTATCCAATAATAATAATAATATGCATATTGTACGATCAAGGATTTTGTGGGAAGCCGTTTCAAAAATTACCCAATTAGCATAAATAGTCTCAACAGCGCCCCCATCCCCAACAGGTTAAATTATCCTTACTTTTCAATACAGTTTGCGCCAAGCGAAGCTACGTCTAGCAAGATGGCGTCATAAGCGATTAACATTTCTCGACAGAAACACGATTTATCATAATAAATTGTTCCTACTTTGAGCTGTTCTTCCATCAGAGTCTTGGGCAAAGAATCCTTTCTTGGGTCTAATCGTCTTTTGGTCGAAAGCTGTCCTCTTGCCATGTAGAAATGCCCATTGCGTTCGGCATGAACTGGAACCGTGCCCAGAGATTCACAGTGTCTCAGAAATAAATGTCCCAAAATCGCACTAAACGGATATAAATTGCTATAAAAAGCTTTAAATTAACTACCTTATGATGTTTTTAACTCCTATAACGAGTAGAAACATGACCGGAGAAATATAACTGGCTACACTAATGCTTGGAAAAAGAGTAGGTCGGTGTCCTCCGCGCGCCTGACGGACCTAGAAAAGAGTTCCTACCTACACGTGTTTTTGTTTTATAGGGGCTGTGATTGCGCAATCGATACCATTCAAATCGTCATCACGTAAAGGCATCCAGGGGAAGACGTAAGCAGTGTCTGTATACTCATAGCAATAACAGTGGCCTTTTAACTGACTCCAGATCAGGGGCCAAAATGTGTGAAATCTGACTCCATGTCAGGGAAATTGCTGTAGAATGAGTTCTGTTCCACTCAGAGACAAAATTTCAACGCCTATAGAAACTATAGACTGTTTTCTATCCAATAATAATAATAATATGCATATTGTACAATCAAGAATTTAGTAGGAAGCCATTTCAAAAATTACACGATTTCCATAAATAGTGACAACAGCACCCCCTAGCCTCAACAGGTTATTAATAATTGAAATATAGATTTTGTGCATCTAATTGTATTTAAGTACAGTACATTACAGTACAGTACTGTATAGTACAGTAACTCACATGACTGTTCCTTAGAGCAGTGTGAGCGAGGAGGGTAATAGGTCAGTGTCCTGATTAAACTGATATTCACCCCCCCCCTGCATGTACTTTAGGACAGCGGCACCGAGGATATTGTATACCTCTCCCTGTAGAGAAAAATCAGACAGTCAAAGAAAACACTTCAGTCTCCTTCTACGTTCATCAACAATTTACTATACCAGATTTAGACGGGATTCAATCTGAAACCATGTTACAGCAATCTTGACATTTAAAGGTAATTTCCAGTTGAGCTGACACCTGCAGTGTTTACTGCACCTTAAATATGATCTCAGCCAACGAGGTAACATTGCCTTTAAAAGCGCATTATCGACAACGTTATACGGATTGAATCCCAGCCTTAACATTTTAGAGTAAATTGCAAGAAATGAATAACGTAGTTCACACCCATAGTCCACAATTCTGTAGTTAGGTATAAGTTCAAAGTTCTACTAAATACTAAAACATAATACTAATTGACATCAAAAGTTCTGCAGACAGGTTTTTAAGTCAGTTACCTTGTATCATGCAGATGACGTCTGAGCAGACCAGAAGAACAAGAACAGTCATTGCAGTATTTAGACTGTAGTTGCAGTGTGGCTGTGTGCAGTCATCCGGAGTTCCAAATTGAGCAGCAGCTGCTGAAAAAATGAGCTCCTACAAATATTGAAATTTACATGGTTTTTAGAGTGAAGTACATTGGGAAAAAGAAAATGAAAACGGCAAGACTGAATTGGAGACAAAACAAGCAACAAACAAAGAAGATAGGCTTTTGAAAAAGTAACTATTTTTCATAAAACAAGAAAAAAACAGTTACCTTAGCTAGCTGAATTGTTTACCAGTTGCTAAGCAGTTGCTAGGGACTCTCCTGGAAGAAGCTAGCTAGCTAACAAAGAATATCTAGTTAACAGAAGAAAAGACAAAATAAGGACAGAAGAAAAAGGACAAAGTGAAACAGTCCTCTAAAGACACAAGAGACAATAGTACAAGAAACACCGCTTCTATTGCAATTATATTCTATTTCTATAGCTTCTTCAAGGTTTCCAAGATGGCGTAGCAGTCAGACATCCTTTGTCCTCGTCTTGTCCCGTGTGTATGTATTTTATGTCTTTTTGTCTTTTTCTTCGCATATCTTTTTGTATATTTTTTTCTATAAACTCAACTTCAAAACACTCTCCTGCAACCCGCCTCACCAAATGTGGTGCGGATCAGTTTTTTCCCCCCCCAAAAGTATTATTCACCTCGTATCCAAAATCCACAACAGAAGCTAGCCAGAAGTTAGCCAGCTCACTAGCTAACGTTAGTATTCAGCTAACCACGGCTAGCGGTCATCGGCTATCCTTTAGCTCGGAAAGCTATCGCCAGTTTTGTACAACGCGACTCAGACCAGAGCATACCGGACCTATTTTCTGTCCGGAGCTAGCCAGCTGAAGAGTTCCATCAGCCACTCCTGGGCTACAATCACCTATCCGGACTCCTTTTACTGCCGATGCGGAGCCCCACCGGGCCTTCACGACTGGAATTCTGACGTTATCTGCCCGAGGGAGTTATTCAACTGGCCCCTCCATCGCGACGTAACCGGAACGCCCATCTGATAACTACGGCCCACTAATCGTTAGCTGTCTTGTGCATATTGGCTGCTATCTGAACAGGTTTATCGAACAATCTTCTTGGGCTACTATAACTATAACTATTTTGACAATTGGATTGGTCCCCTCTACCACACGGAACCCACTAATCTACCGACGGAAACGCACGGGGTGGCTAAAAACAGACCTCCATCTTCTGCTAGCTTGCTACCCATGGCTTGAATCGCCGTGATCCCAACCAACCTCACTACTCACTGGACCCTTATGATCACTCGGCTAAGCATGCCTCTCCTTAATAATGTCAATATGCCTTGTCCATTGCTGTTCTGGTTAGTGTTTATTGGCTTATTTCACTGTAGACCCTCTAGCCCTGCTCATTATACCTTATCCAACCCTTCAGTTCCACCACCCACACATGCGATGACATCACCTGGTTTCAATGATGTTTCTAGAAACAATATCTCTTTCATCATCCCTCAATGCCTAGGTTTACCTCCACTGTATTCACATCCTACCATACCTTTGTCTGTACACTATACCTTGAATCTATTTCATTGCCCCCAGAAACCTGCTCCTTTGACTCTCTGTTCCGGACGTCCAATTCTCATGGCTTTTAGCCGTACCCTTATCCTACTCCTCCTCTGTTCCTCTGGCGATGTAGAGGTGAATCCAGTCCCTGCAGTGTCTAGCTCCACTCCTATTCCCCAGGCGCTCTCTTTTGATGACTTCTGTAACCGTAAAAGCCTTGGTTTCATGCATGTTAACATTAGAAGCCTCCTCCCTAAGTTTGTTTTACTCACTGCTTTAGCACACTCTGCCAAACCGGATGTCTTAGCCGTGTCTGAATCCTGGCTTAGGAAGACCACCAATAAATCTGAAATCTCCATCCCTAACTACAACATTTTCAGACAAGATAGAACGGCCAAAGGGGGAGGTGTTGCAATCTACTGCAGAGATAACCTGCAGAGTTCTGTCCTACTATCCAGGTCTGCACCCAAACAATTTGAACTTCTACTTTTAAAAATCCACCTCTCTAAAAACTAGTCTCTCACTGTTGCCGCCTGCTATAGATCACCCTCTGCCCCCAGCTATGCTCTGAATATCATATGTGAACTGATTGCCTCCCATCTATCTTCAGAGCTCGTGCTGCTAGGTGACCTAAACGGTGACATGCTTAACACCCCGGCCATCCTACAATCTAAGCTTGATGCCCTCAATCTCACACAAATTATCAATGAAACTACCAGGTACAACCCCCATGCATAAACACGAGCACCCTCATAGATATCATCCTAATCAACTTGCCCTCTAAATACAAGATCTCAGCGATCACTGCCTCATTGCCTGCATCCGTAATGGGTCCGCTGTCAAACGACCTCCACTCATCACTATCAAACGCTCCCTGAAACATTTCAGCGAGCAGCCCTTTCTAATCGACCTGGCCCGGGTATCCTGGAAGGATATCGACCTCATCCCGTCAGTAGAGGATGCCTGGTTATTGTTTTTAAATGCCTTCCTCACCATCTTAAATAAGCATGCCCCATTCAAGAAATGTAGAACTAGGAACAGATATAGCCCTTGGTTCTCTCCAGACCTGACTGCCCTTAACCAACACAAAAACATCCTGTGGCGTTCTGCATTAGCATCGAACAGCCCCCGTGAAATGCAACTTTTTAGGGAAGTTAGAAACCAATATACACAGGTAGTTAGAAAAGCCAAGGCTAGCTTTTTCAAACAGAAATTTGCTTCCTGCAACACAAACTCAAAAAAATTCTGGGACATTGTAAAGTCCATGGAGAATAACAGCACCTCCTCCCAGCTGCTCACTGCACAGAGGATAGGAAACTCTGTCACCACCGATAAATCCACTATAATTGAGAATTTCAATAAGCATTTGTCTACGGCTGGCCATGCTTTCCACCTGGCCACCCCTACCCCGGTCAACAGCACTGCAACCCCCACAGCAACTCGCCCAAGCCTTCCCCATTTCTCCTTCTCCCAAATCCAGTCAGCTGATGTTCTGAAATAGCTGCAAAATCTGGACGCTTTCTTTCTAAAGTTTTCTGCCGAAATTGTTGCAACCCCTATTACTAGCCTTTTCAACCTCTCTTTCCTGTCGTCTGAGATTCCCAAAGATTGGAAAGAAGCTGCGGTCATCCCCCTCTTCAAAGGGGGGGACACTCTTGATCCAAACTGCTACAGACCTATATCTATCCTACCCTGCCTTTCTAAGGTCTTCGAAAGCCAAGTCAACAAACAGATCACCGACCTTCTCCACGCTATGCAATCTGGTTTCAGAGCTGGTCATGGGTGCACCTCAGCCACGCTCAAGGTTCTCAATGATATCTTAACCGCCATCGATAAGAAACAATACTGTGCAGCCATATTCATTGACCTGGCCAAGGCTTTCGACTCTGTCAATCACCACATCCTCATCGGAAGACTCAACAGCCTTGGTTTCTCAAATGATTGCCTCGCCTGGTTCACCAACTACTTCTCCGACAGAGTTCAGTGTGTCAAATCTGAGGGCCTTTTGTCCGGGCCTCTGGCAGTCTCTATGGGGGTGCCACAGGGTTCAATTCTTGGGCCGACTCTCTTCTCTGTACATATCAATGATGTCGCTCTTGCTGCTGGTGAGTCTCTGATCCACCACTACGCAGACGACACCATTCTGTATACTTCTGGCCCTTCTTTGGACACTGTGTTAACCTGTTGAGGATGGGGGCGCTGTTGTCACTATTTATGCTAATCGTGTAATTTTTGAAACGGCTTCCCACAAAATTCTTGATCGTACAATATGCATATTATTATTATTATTGGATAGAAAACAGTCTATAGTTTCTATAGGAGTTGAAATGTTGTCTCTAAGTGGAACAGAACCCATTCTACAGCAATTTCCCTGACATGGAGTCAGATTTCAGAAATGTTGGCCCCTGATCTGGAGTCAGTTAAAAGGCCGCAGTTATTGCTATGAGTATACGGACACTGCTTACGTCTTCCCCTGGATGCCTTTACGTGATGACGATTTGAATGGGGTCGATTGCGCGTTCACAGGCACTACAAATTAAAAAACCCTGTAGCTAGGAACTCTTTTCTTGCTGCGTAATGCGCCTGGAGGACATCGACCCGCACTTGTTCCAAGCATTAGTGGAGGGAGTAATATTACTCTGGTCATGTTTCTACTCGTTATGGGAGTTAAAAACATCATAAGGTAGTTAATTTAAAGCGTTTTATAGCAATTTATATCCGTTTAGTGCGATTTTGGGACATTTATTTCTGAAACGCTGTGAATTGCTGGGCACGCTTCCAGTTCATCCCGAACGCAGTTGGCATTTCCACATGGCAAGAGGACAGCTTTCCACCAAAAGACGATTAGACCCAAGAAAGGATCCTTTGCCCAAGATACTGATGGAAGAACAGCTCAAAGTAGGACATTTTTATTATGATAAATCGTGTTTCTGTCGAAAAATGTTAGTGGCTTAGGACGCCATGTTTTTTGACGTAGCTTCGCTTGGCGCAAACTGTATTGAAAAGTAAGGATAATTAAAAAAAATTAATTCCGCGATTGTATTAAGAATTAAATTGTCTATCAATCCCTGTCCACCCTATATTTTTTAGTCACGTTTATGAGTATTTATGTATAAGAGTAGATCACTGTCTAATATGGCGCAAGGACATTTTCTCACCAGCTGGGCTACATTTCACATTGTCTAACCATGATTTTGGTGGCTAAATATAAACATTTTCGATCAAACTCTATATGGATTGTGTAATATGATGTTACAGGAGTGTCATCTGAAGAATTCTGAGAAGGTTAGTGAAAAAATTAATATCTTTTGGCGATGTTGACGTTATCGCTCACTTTGGCTAGAATCAATGCTGGGCTGCTATGTGCTATGTGCTATGCTAATATAACGATTTATTGTGTTTTCGCTGTAAGACACTTAGAAAATCTGAAATATTGTCTGTATTCACAGGATCTGTGTCTTTCGATTAGTGTATGCTGTGTATTTTTACGAAATGTTTGATGATTAGTAAGTAGGTAAACACGTTGCTCTATGTAGTTATTCTAGTCCATTTGTGACGGTGGGTGCAATTGTAACCTATGCCATCTACCTGAAATATGCACATTTTTCTAACAAAACCTATCCCATACCATAAATATGTTATCAGACTGTCATCTGATGAGTTTTTTTCTTGGTTAGGGGCTATAAATATCTTAGTTTAGCCGAATTGGTGATAGCTACTGGTGTTGGTGGACAAATAAAAGATGGTGGATTATGCTAATGTGTTTTTAGCTAATAGATTTACATCTTTACATATTGTGTCTTCCCTGTAAAACATTTTAAAAATCGGACATGTTGGCTGGATTCACAAGATCTGTGTCTTTCATTAGCTGTATTGGACTTTAATGTGTGAAAGTTAAATATTAAAAAAAAATTTTTTTTTTGAATTTCGCGGCACTGGTTTTTCAGTGGGGGTGGGGGGGGAGTGCCGCTAGCGGCACCCTCATCCTAGACAGGTTAACAGCCCTCCAGACGAGCTTCAATGCCATACAACTCTCCTTCCGTGGTCTCCAACTGCTCTTAAATACAAGTAAAACTAAATGCATGCTCTTCAACCGATCGCTGCCTGCACCTGCCCGCCCATCCAGCATTACTACTCTAGACGGTTCTGACTTAGAATATGTGGACAACTACAAATACCTAGGTGTCTGGTTAGACTGTAAACTCTCCTTCCAGACTCACATCAAACATCTCCAATCCAAAGTTACATCTAGAATTGGCTTCCTATTTCACAACAAAGCATCTTTCACTCATGCTGCCAAACATACCCTCGTAAAACTGATCATCTTACCGATCCTCGACTTTGGCGATGTCATTTACAAAATAGCCTCCAACACCCTACTCAACAAATTGGATGCAGTCTATCACAGTGCCATCCGTTTTGTCACCAAAGCCCCATAAACTACCCACCACTGCGACCTGTATACTCTCGTTGGCTGGCCCTCGCTTCATACTCGTCGCCAAACCCACTGGCTCCAGGTCATCTACAAGACCCTGCTAGGTCTGCCTTATCTCTGCTCACTGGTCACCATAGCTGCATCCATCCGTAGCACGCATTCCAGCAGGTATATCTCACTTGTCACACCCAAAGCCAATTCCTCCTTTGGCCGCCTCTCCTTCCAATTCTCTGCTGCCAATGACTGGAACGAACTACAAAAATCTCTTTACCTGGAAACACTTATCTCCCTCACTAGCTTTAGTCACCAGCTGTCAGAGCAGCTCACAGATCACTGCACCTGTACATAGCCCATCTATAAATAGCCCAAACAACTACCTCTTCCCCTACAGTATTTATTTATTTTGCTCCATTGCACCCCAGTATTTCTACTTTGCACACTCATCTACTGTCAAATCTACCATTCCAGTGTTTTAATTGCTATATTGTATTTACTTTGCCACCATGACCTATTTATTGCCTTTACCTCCCTTATCTCACCTCATTTGCTCATTTTGTATATAGACTTATTTTTCTACTGTATTATTGACTGTATGTTTGTTTTACTCCATGTGTAACTCTGTGTTGTTATATGTGTCGAACTGCTTTGCTTTATCTTGGCCAGGTTGCAGTTGTAAATGAGAAATTGTTCTCAACTTGCCTACCTGGTTAAATAAAGGTGAAATAAATAAATAAATACAAAAGTTGCAGTGTGGCTGTTGTATCAGAAGGTATACCAGTAAGCCAGCTGCAGTCTTCTTCTTCTTCTTCAGTTGAAGTGAATTTCTGAGTTCAACAGTTTGTCTTTTCTGAGTTGTTCTTCTTGTCTCCAGTTTAGTGTCTGTCTGCTGCATCATGTTGCATCAACAGACATCTTATAAGGTCTCAGTTAAAGTGACTCGAGAGACCACATACCAGAGTAGAGGGAAAGCAAGAAAAGTCTTCCAAGTAAAATGTTTCTGGACAGCAGGCCTCTTCTTGAGAATTTCACCCAAAATTAGCTTGAAAAGAGCTTACATACCCTCCAGACTCATGCACGCACACACGTACGCACGCACACACACACACACACACACACACATTAGGCAGGACAAAATAAACAGCCTTAATTGAGAGGACGGGATGCTATGATCAAATAATACGAAATATGAAAAAACAAGGTCATTGGTCATAGTCTGGATGCCAGTCTGTTAAGCCAACATTACACTACAAAGATTATGAATGAATGACAAAGGCTTTAAAGCTAAACAGACTGGTACTACTCAGACTGCTTTGGTCATTCAGGACTGAATTTCAGTGTCAGAGGGATGAGATATGTTGCAACTCACTGGACAGAGACATCAATGCAATTTCATTGAAATGACTTGGAAACAATGTTGATTCAACCAGTGTGTGCCCAGTGGGAACTTCTAAACACTTCTGAACCAGCTGGACTAAGGGTGCTATTGTAAGGGCGTTTAACTGGCGGCAGAGAAGTCAGACGTAGGAGAGAAATAACTGTGTTTCCAATGGCGCAGTTTATTTACAAAAAAAACACCGGAAAACATAATAATAAAAGTCAATGGGTAACATAACCCGGCGCACACCAGTACAGAATTACACATACACTTACAATAAACAATCGCCTTGTTCGGGCGGTGTTCAACGGTCGACGTCACCGACCTTCTAGCCATCACTGATCCATTTTTCATTTTCCATTGGTTTTGCCTTGTCTTCCATCACACCTGGTTCCACTCCCATCAATTACATGTTGTGTATTTAACCCTCTGTTTCCCCTCATGTCCTTGTTGGTGATTGTTTTATTGTATGTGTACGTCTGTACTGGTGTGCGTCGGGTTGTTACCCATTTGATTTGTATTATTATGTTTTCCGTTGTTTATTTTGTAAATAAACTGTGCCGTTGGAAACAGGGTTATTTCTCTCCTGCGTCTGACTTCTCTGCCGCCAGTTCACCTCTCTAGGGTATGGGTATGTGGGACGTTAGCGTCCCACCTCGTCAACGGCCAGTGAAACTGCAGGGCGCCAAATTCAAAACAACAGAAATCCCATAATTTAAATTCCTCAAACATACAAGTATTTTACACCATTTTAAAGCTCCACTTGTTGTAAATCCAGCCAAAGTGTCTGATTTCAAAAAGGTTTTATGACGAAAGCACACCAAACGATTATGTTAGGTATGAGCCAAGTCACAGAAAAAAACAGCCATTTTTCCAGCTAAAGAGAACAGTAACAAAACACATAAATAGAGATAAAATTAATCACTAACCTATGATAATCTTCATCAGATGACTCTCATAGGACTTCATGTTACACAATACATGTATTTTTTGTTCGGTAAAGTTCATATTTATATCCAAAAATCTGAGTTTAGGCAAGACGCTACTGTCTCACTGGGCAAAAAGCATGAGAAATTGCAGAGCACCATATTCAAATAAATTACTATGAACATTATTACAAAATCAAACTTTCATTAAATCACACATGAAAGATACCAAATTAAAGCTGCATTGGTTGTGAATCCAGCCAACATGTCAGAATTGAAATAGGCTTTTCGGCGAAAGCATACGATGCTATTATCTGAGTATAGCACCATAGTAAACAAAGAGAGATAAGCATATTTCAAACCTGCAGGCGCGACACAAAACGCAGAAATAAAAATATAATTCATGCCTTACCTTTAACGAGCTTCTGTTGTTGGCACTCCAATATGTCCCATAAACATCACAAATGGTCCTATTGTTCGATTAATTCTGTCGATATATATCCAAAATGTCCATTTATTTGGCGCGTTTGATCCAGAAAAACACAGGTTCCAACTTGCTCAAACGTGACGACAAAATATCTCAACGGTTACCTGTAAACTTTGCCAAAAAATGTCAAACTACTTTTGTAATACAACTTTAGGTATTTTTTAACGTTAATAATCGATACAATTGAAGACGGGATGATCTGTGTTCAATACAGGATTAAAACGAAATGTAGCATGCTTTCTGTTTGATTGAAGCACATGTCCAGGACACCTGGAGTGACTCTCGTTCAAGATGGCCGTATTTCTTCATTACACAAAGGATTAACCTCAACCTATTTCTCAGTACTGTTGACATCCAGTGGAAGATGTAGGAACTGCAAGCAATTCGCTTAGAAATCTGGTTTCCCAATGAAATGTCATTGAAAAGACAGTGACCTCAAAAAAATAGAATTCTGAATGTTTTGTCCTCGGGGTTTCGCCTGCTAAATAAGTTCTGTTATACTCACTGACATGATTCAAACAGTTTTAGAGACTTCAGAGTGTTTTCCATCCAAATCTACTAATAATATGCATATCTTATCTCCTGGGGATGAGTAGCTGGCAGTTGAATTTGGGTTTGCTTTTCATCCAAACGTGAAAATGCTGCCCCCTACCCTAGAGAAGTTAAACACCCTTACAACAACATCCCGTGCAGGTAACCAGGAGATGGACCAAGGTGGCATATGGGAAGGGAAGAAATGACTGACTAAGCATTTTGTAGGGTCTATATATGATCTCTGTTTTTTCATTATCAGTTAAGCACTCTGCAACACACTTTGGAGTGTGGGGTCGATAGTTTCCTTATTGCAATAATTAATCGATATTAAATAAAGATGATTGTTTGAAGAAATTACAAAGTCTCTCAGTAGTGAATTACCACAACACTTCTTATGACATATGTTGGCCTATTTAACTTACATTTGAAAACCACTCTCATCCAGAGCGACTCACAGAAGCAATTAGGGTTGTGTGCTTTGCTCAAGGGCACGTCGACAGATTTTTCACCTACTTGCCTCTGGGATTCAAACAAGCGACCTCTTTGTTACTGGTCCAACACTCTTAACCGCTAGGCTACCTGCCGTGTACTGTACTCACTACTGATTATGGAGCCAAGGACCAGGGATATGCGGCAATCAGACAGAAGAAACACTTTGACAAACAGTACACAGAGCCAGATGGAACACTTTGACAAACAGAACACAGAGACAGACAGAACACTGAAATGATCAGATGGAATACTGAACCAAACAAGTAGAATGCAGAGAGACAGAACAGCCTGTATTGACTGGGCTCACCTGGGTTCATCTTTTTATTTCATAGAAGTTTGTTGTAATCATTTATATATTTTATGGCATACCTGAATATACAGATATTTTCAAGTAATACATTATTGATAACTAAGAAATAACTCAATGGCACACAGCAGAAGAGCATATGGTAGGAAAATGTGTAATACAATAGCATATAAAATATAACTGTCAAAACTATAAAATGCAGTGCATAGTCTTTCTTGACATTTAGCAGACACTCTTATCCAGAGCGACACAGGTCATTGCATTCAAGTTCGGTAAGACAACCTGTAATGGAGACCAGCCTAGCTAGCGGTGGAGGTTTCAGTGTTGGCCGGGGTAGGCCATCATTGTAAATATGAATTTGGTCTTAACTGACTTGCCTAGTTAAATAAATGGGTTTTGAGAAGGAAGTGAAGAGAGAGGCTATGAAATTGAGATTCTCCCAGGGCTTAAATATAATCCCATCAGGCCTCACCTTGGACTGTACCATTTTAGACCAATCACAATTCACTGGTACATATGTCATATACAGGCGTGGAATACACAGTATACACATATTCAGGTAATAAATCATATATCAGCATAAGTATATGCACTTAAAATAATCGTGTTGAAACATGCTTATAGCATACAATAGATTGGGGTAACATTTCTCTCCCTGCCTGAGATTCAACCACGTTACAGAACCTAGTAACACAGGGGAAGTAGCCCTATTGAACACAGCTCTGTTTGATAACTGATAACTTTCAGTTCGTTTGAGAGACTGAGTGTGAATCGAGAAGTGAATTTAGTAAAGTTGACAATGAATGGAGCAAAAAGAAAGCTGGATGAATGGAGCAAAAAGAAAGCTGAAGGAATGAAGCAAAAAGAAAGCTGAAAGAATGGAGCAAAAAGAAAGCTGAAAGAATGGAGCAACAAGAAAGCTGAAAGAATGGAGCAAAAAGAAAGCTGAAAGAATGGAGCAAAACGAAAGCTGAAAGAATGGAGCAAAAAGAAAGCTGAAAGAATGGAGCAAAAAGAAAGCTGAAAGAATGAAGCAGAAAGATGAATGAATGGAGCAAAAAGATAGCTGAAAGAATTAAGCAAAAAGAAAGCTGTCTGAAATTGGAGTGGATGATGAAAGTAGGCCTTTGGTGGATAAGGATTTGTTTCTTGTTGGGCTGTGTTATTTTAATAAGGAATGTTTTCTGGGAAGTCTGAATAATTAATGTTATCTGTGTTATTTTAATAAGGAATGTTTTCTGGGAAGTCTGAATAATTAATGTTATCTGGGATATCTGAATAAGGAATGTTATCTGGGAGAACTGAATAAGGAATTATCTAGGCGATCCATTTGAGGTCTCAAAGGAGGTGAAGTACTTGGAAAAGTGGAGTCAGAGTGACCAGGAGTGGGCTCATTCTGATTAATTGTATTTCTGAAAAACCTAAGAAATTGCATTAGGGCCCCTATTAAAGGAGTAATCTCTGAAGTGCCTATGGAAGTTGAGGCTGAATACCTCAAGAAAAGAATCCAAGGAGTGGTTGGTGCCCATCGCCTGATCCAAATTGCACCTACCTACACATGTGAAGCTAGACTACAATATGTAAGGTGTGCGGTAAGAGCATTCGTCCCCAAACCTCTACAGTGCAATAACTGCAAAGACTTTGGCCATGTTGCAAATGTTTGTAGAAGTATGGTGTACACTGAAGATCGGTGTATAGGGTGTTGCAACTATCGTGGGGATCATGAATTCATGGAGTGCCCTATAAGTGTGAAAGAGGTGGAAGTGACAAAAGTCAGGGCGGTACATCGGATACCTTATGCAGAGGAGATTAAATGAGCAGATTTTTTTTTGGGCCACGGTAATGACGGCTATATCGGTCAGTTAATACAGTGCACTACTTTTTATTTGATGTTTCATTATTATGAATATTTTTCTATGATTTTTCAGGGAGTGCTGCAGCACCCTCAACACCTCTACTTCTCGCGGCTATGCTGGCATTGGAAGATATCCCATCCTCCCAGGCCTGAGTACGGATTGGATTTTTGTTTTTAACTGAAAAAATAGGATGTTATTTTTGTTGTTGTTAGTCTGTAGTCTTTCCCAACCCGTATATTGTTCCCTTTTTTGTGTGATCTTTTTGTTTTCACCCCGCACAAATTGTGGCGGCAATACACCTTTTGGGTGCAGTCTGCCAATAAACCTTGAAGAAGAAGAAGCCTGGATTGGTACATTCGGATAAGATGGAGTTACGTCGAGTTGCCACCAGAACACAAGAAAAGTCGGAATGAGAGGAATATTAGGACAGGGACACAGAAAGGTGAATTTCTGAGGAGGAATAAATTTGAGGAAGATGGCGATCAAAATGGAGATGGGGTGTCGAAGAAGATAGGTGTCAAGTGCAAACTGAGTGAGCCATGCGCCAGACCGAGTTCTAGACGTAAAATGGAAGTGAATGAGGGCGAGTTAAGTGAGGTGGAAGGTGTGGTAAAGAGCCTGGAGCCTGAGCCTGGCATCGATGGACATGATAAAGAACAACCTGGTCCAGCAGGAGTGACATTTTGGGGAGAAAGTGGATCCTTGCCTTTTGGTGGATCCATTTGTGGTTTCACTGGGTGGGTGGGGAAGGAGTTTCACTGGGTGGGTGGGAAAAGAGTTGGGTGAAGTGAAATCAGTGTAGGTAACCTGTAGTAGACTTATATTTGTTTGTATTTGTTCTGCATAGAGGGAGTGGGCATTCCGTGTCACGCAACTTGGGTCAAGATCTGTTTCTTGTAGTGGAATAAGGTGGTGGGTTTTTAATGTGTAGGGTTAGTTGGAAGGGTTTTTATTATTATTTATTTTATGAAATAATTGGTATATAGGTGTAGGGTTAATTGGTGGTGCATTTTTTACCTTAATTTTTGTTTTACAAAATCACGTCATCTTCCCTGAGACCTGGGGCCTATTCGAGACAGTTAAACATTTACAATGTTGGAGACAGCCTACTTCAGGTAAAAAAAATAAGACACAATTCACTTGTCATGTTCTGTGAGGAATATTGTCCGAAGTGTATTTTGAGAAACGCTTCACCGCTTTGAAAGCATGTGTAAAGTGAACTGTCTCAAGTAAACCCACTCCATAGAGAGATAACTCCAAACTAATAACTGGAGTACTGTACTGGTGAGAGTGCATGGTGTGCTATCCTGGGTGGTGGGGTTGGAAACACTATATTACACATCAACCAGCTCTCTCTTCCAGGTCCTCCACCAGGTAACGGTCTTCTCTCAGGACCTGGTAGAACTGCTCTTGGGCATTCGTTCCCTTCCGCACAACCATGTCCAGCAGGGCCTGGTTCTTCAGGGTCATTGTGGTTATGCTGACCACTTCCTCCCTCTCCACTTCAATCAGAACCCCTCTGTCCTGGAGACGTAGGAGTATGGGCTGCAACAGTCCCAACGCCATCTTGTGTTTCTTAAAAAAAGGCTTGACTAGTGGGGATAGAGAGGTTGGCAGGAGGGGATACTGAGAATGGGGCTGAAACTGGACGAGGGGAAAAGTCTTATCTACTTGCATTTACAAGGGACCTACTGTATAATATTGGCTTAGTTAAACAATACAATCAGATTAAATCCTCCACAAATATCTATATAAAAACTTTAAATGTGTACTTACTATTAGTGTGCAGTTGCCTCATTTCAATGTCTTAATTTCGATGGATTGTCCCCTCATTTGTTCTGCACTGTGTTTGGGAAACGCCTCCATTTGTGTCCTGTCTCCCATTCATGTTCACTGGTTTTGAAATGGTATCATAGCCAGCTTGCTTTTTCAACTTTTTCTGTCTCTTTATTTCTCTTCTTCACCTCTTCCATCCAGTATTTTCTCTCCACATTTGTTTCCTCTTTGCTTTCTTTTTCTAGCAGAGGTTTCTGTTCGTCTTCTGGAGATTCTGGACAATCGGTTGGGGTTTGACCGTCTACTTTTGGCTGACTAAGAAGAGACTTTACTCTTGCTATTTCCTCATCCTTCTGTTTATTGATCACCTCCAGTTCTGTGATCTCCTGATAGGACTCCTAGTATTCGTCATTGATACATGTTAAAAGGCGTGACTTCATGTTTTGAATTGTTGTCAAAATGTCAAAGCGTTATCTTATTGTTCAATCTCTTCGATGTTATAATCTCAGGATCAATGGCTTCTTGCTCCATGTAGAAATTCTCACATGGGTTTAAAAAATCATTTTTATCCCCCTTTTCTCCCCAATTTTGATCTTGTCTCACCGCTGCAACTCCCCAACGTGCACGGGAGGCAAAGGTCGGATCATGCGTACTCTGAAACATGACCCGCCAAACCGCGCATCTTAACACCTGCACCCAGAAGCCAGCCACACCAATGTGTCGGAGGAAGCACTGTTCACCTGACGACCGAGGTCAGCCTGCAGGCGCCCGGCCCGCCACAAGGAGTCGCTAATGCTCGATGAGCCAAGTAAAGCCCCACCCCCGGCCAAACCCTCCTCTATCGGATTCCCGATCACGGCCGGTTGCGATACAGCCCTTGATCGAACTCGGGTCTGTAGTGATGCCTCTAGCCCTGCGAAGCAGAGCCTTGGACCGCTTGCGCCACTCGGGAGGCCCGTCCTCTAATGTCTTGATCAACTCCATGCTCTGCTGCTGGCGTGACATGTTGTCATGGAGATGTCCACATTTCTCTATCAAGACTTTAAAATCATTTTTGATAATCTCCTCACTGAGACTAAATTTAGCAATGTTTTCCCCTTTTGTGAATTATACTACTGTAGGATATAATAATCCAGCGGTAAGCAGATATTCCAGTATGTTCTGCTCACTCTCGTTAAAAGAAGACTTGTCAGATGTAATTTTGATATCCAAGAGGACAGCATTGGGCCCATATTCACATGACTTTACAGATTCTTTAATCCGATTTTTTAATCTTCATTTTACTCAATTTGAGTCCAGACTGACTCCAGTCTGGAGAGCAGATCACTGTTATTTCCCGATGTCTTTTCTTCACACGTTGTTTCTTACTTAATGTCCAGAGAGTGAATGTCTTGTCAAGGATTATGTTTGCTGCAGTACTCTTTCCAGAACCTTGACCACCAATGATCACAAAGTCCAGACGACTGAACAGGACCTCTGGTGATGATTTAGCAGGGAAAAGACAAACAGAAACTGTGAGGTAAGAGTAGATAACAGATGTTATGATAATTATAGATAAACAAATGTCATGATTCTTTCTCGAAATCTGCAATCAGCATACAGTATATACATTGAGCTACAAAAGTATTTGGACAGTCACAAATGTTTTGTTGTTTTGGATTTAAACTGATCCAGTCAAATGATGCAGTCAAATGATACAGTCAAATGACTGTCAAAAGTTTAGTATTTGGTCGCATATTCCTAACACGCAATGATTACATCATGACTATTACATTTTGTGACTACAACATTTTGAATGCATTACGGATAATCATGAATGAACCGTGAATAATGATGAGTGAGAAAGTTAGAGGCATATACAGTTGAAGTCGGAAGTTTACATACACTTTAGCAAAATACATTTGAACTCAGTTTTTCATAATTCCTGACATTTAATCCTAGTAAAAATTCACTGTTTTAGGTCAGTTAGGATCACAACTTTATTTTAAGATTGTGAAATGTAAAAATAATAGTAGAGAGAATGATTTATTTCAGCTTTTATTTCTTTCATCACATTCCCAGTTGGTCAGAAGTTTACATACACTCAATTATATTTGGTAGCATTGCCTTTAAATTGTTTAACTTGGGTCAAACGTTTCATGTAGCCTTCCACAAGCTTCCCACAATAAGTTGGGAGAATTTTGGCCCATTCCTCCTG
The DNA here is from genome assembly GCF_029448725.1 of Salvelinus fontinalis. Lineage (NCBI taxonomy): Eukaryota > Metazoa > Chordata > Actinopteri > Salmoniformes > Salmonidae > Salvelinus > Salvelinus fontinalis. Next base: position 18,896,823 of record NC_074700.1, on the reverse strand, counting down.
ACAGATCTGGTGTAACTGTGTCAGGTTTGTAGGCCTCCTTGCTTGCACACGCTTTTTAAGGTCTGCCCACACATTTTCTCTGGGATTGAGGTCAGGGCTTTGTGATGGCCACTCCAATACCTTGACTTTGTTGTCCTTAAGCCATTTTGCCACAACTTTGGAAGTATGCTTGGGGTCATTGTTCATTTGGAAGACCTATTTGCGACCAAGCTTCAACTTCCTGACTGATGTCTTGAGATGTGGCTTCAATATATCCACATAATTTTCCACCCTCATGATGCCATCTATTTTGTCAAGTACACCAGTCCCTCCTGTAGCAAAGCACCCCCACAACATGATGCTGCCACCCCCGTGCTTCATGGTTGGGATGGTGTTCTTCGGCTTGCAAGCATCCCCCTTTTTCCTCCAAACATAACGATGGTCATTATGACCAACCAGTTCTATTTTTGCTTCATCAGACCAGAGGACATTTCTCCAAAAAGTACGATCTTTGTCCCCATTGTCCCCGCAGTTGCAAACCGTAGTCTGGCTTTTTACATGGCGGTTTTGGAGCAGTGGCTTTTTCCTGGCTGAGGGGCCTTTCAGGTTATGTTGATATAGGACCTGTTTAACTGTGGATATAGATACTTTTGTACCTGTTTCCTCTAGCATCTTCACAAGGTCCTTTGCTGTTGTTCTGGGATTGATTTGCACTTTTCGCACCAAAGTACGTTCAGTCTCCTTCCTGAGCGGTATGACGGCTGCGTGGTCCCATGGGGTTTATACTTGCGTACTATTCTTTGTACAGATGAACATGGTACCTTCAGGTGTTTGGAAATTGCTCCCAAGGATGAACCAGACTTGTGGAGGTCTACAGGACTTTGGATGCAAAGACAGATCCTCCAATAGCTCTAAATGATGGTTTTAGCCATGTTTTAGGACTATGAAGTGTTTGTTTACAATTACAACGTTTACAAACAATGGAGTAAGTAGGCTTATATTTTGGGTTCTGATGAGGTATGACTAAGCTCATGGGGCATTTATAGGTATATTCTTTAAGAATCAATGGTATATACACTACCGGTCAAAAGTTTTAGAATACCTACTCATTCAAGGGTTTTTCTTTATTTGTACTATTATCGACATTGTAGAATAATAGTGAAGACATCAAAACAATGAAATAACACATATGGAATCATATAGTAACCAAAAAAGTGTTAAACAAATCAAAATATATTTTATATTTGAGATTCTTCAAATAGCCACCCTTTGCCTTGATGACAGTTTTGCACACCCTTGACATTCTCTCAACCAGCTTCACCTGGAATGCTTTTCCAATAGTCTTGAAGGAGTTCTGAAATATGCTGAGCACTTGTTGGCTGCTTTTCCTTCACTCTGTGGTCCAACTCATCCCAAACCATCTCAATTGGGTTGAGGTAGGGTAATTGTGAAGGCCAGGTCATCTGATGCAGCATTCCATCACTCTCCTTCTTGGTAAAATAGCCCTTACATAGCCTGGAGGTGTGTTGGGTCATTGTCCTGTTGAAAAACAAATGATATTCCAACTAAGCTCAAACCAGATGGGATGGCATATCACTGCAGAATGCTGTGTTAGCCATGCTGGTTAAGTGTACCTTGAATACTAAATAAATCACTGACAGTCACCAGCAAAGCACCGTCACACCTCCTCCTCCATGCTTTACGGTGGGAAATACACTTCCGTTCACCCACGCCGCTTCTCACAAAGACACGGCGGTTGGAACCAAAAATCTCCAATTTCGACTCAGGACCAAAAGACACATTTCCGGTCCAATATCCATTGCTCGTGTTCCCTGGCCCAAGCAAGTCTCTTCTTATTATTGGTGTCCTTTAGTAGTGTTTTGTTTGCAGCAATTCGACCATGAAGGCCTAATTCACACAGTCTCCTCTGAACAGTTGATGTTGACATGTGTCTGTTACTTGAATTCTGAAGCATTTATTTGGGCTGCAATTTCTGAGGCTGGTAACTCGAATGAACTTATCCTCTGCAGCAGAGGTAACTCTGGGTCTTCCTTTCCTGTGGCGTTCCTCATGAGAGCCAGTTTCATCATAGCTCTTGATAGTTTTTGCAACTGCACTTGAAGAAACTTTCAAAGTTCTTGAAATTTTCCAGATTGACTGACCTTCATGTCTTAAAGTAATGATGGACTGCCGTTTCTCTTTGCTTATTTGAGCTGTTCTTGCCATAATATGGACACAGTCTTTTACCAAATAGGGCTATCTTCTGTATACCCCCCTACCTCGTCACAACACAACTGATTGGCTCAAACACATTAAGAAGGAAAGAAATTCCACAAGAAGTAACACCTGTTAATTGAAATGCATTCCAGGTGACTACCTCATGAAACTGGTTGAGAGATTGCCAAGAGTGTGCAAAGCTGTCATCAAGGCAAAGGGTGGCTATTTGAAGAATCTCAAATATAATAATTGGTTACTGCATGATTCCATATGTGTTATTTCATAGTTTTGATGTCTTCACTATTATTCTACAATGTAGAACATAGTAAAAATAAAGAAAAATCCTTCAATGAGTAGGTGTTCTAAAACTTTTGACCGGTAGTGTATAATTAATTAAAAAGTCAAAAAATGGATCCACCAGTCACAGATTACCCATTTAACTTTTAAAAAACCTGCATGTGTTATGTCTGCAGGTGCCAAGATCTCTCTCCCCCTCTCCCCCTCTCTTTCCCTCCCTCCCTCTCGCTCTTTGCTCCCTCCCCCTCTCTCTCGCTCTCCCACCTCTCTCTCGCTCCCCTCTCTCTCGCTCTTCCCCCCTCTCTCTCTCTCACTCTCCCGCCCTCTCTCTCTTTCTCTCGGACAGACAGAGGGGAGAGAGAGATTAGTATCAAAGAATACTGTTTTCCCTTTTGATTGGTGAGTTCAACCATCGGCAAAGTATGTAAACAAAGTGTTTCTTTAGATTTTCGGAGTTCCATGCAGCTAAAGTAATAAAGAAGATGATTTTTTGGGGGGTAAATGTTCCTAAAGCTGATTTAACTATGGATATATTTTACAATATGAAAAGTCTTGTTTATTTACATTTCATGGATTCACATATGATATCATATTTGTATATGTTTAGTATACTTTTAGAAAAATGTGCTATCTAGAATCTTCCATAGGAGAACCCTTGGAAGAACCCTTTTTTCAACCCTTTTTTCTACCAGTGTACATCTTATGGGGTGAAAAGTGATATCAAGATGGCACTATACTACATTATTCAAAATATTGCCATCTTGTTAGATTGATGAATACAGCAATTGCGAAAGCAGTGTAAAAGGGCTGTCAGCTCTTAGGGGAAGTTCACTATTTTACAACTGAATGTTAGATGTTTCTTCACCCTGAACTATGGGCCAGGAGAAACTGTAATCGATGGTTCAGTTCTTTAAACAGCCACTACAAACTTCAGCTAACTTCAGCCACTGCTATCTATTGTAAGCTTTAGTTTCAGTTCTATAATTATTTATGTTTAACACTGTTAAATAATTATATGTATGCATATTGTGTTGTGTAAGGTAACATCCTTAAACACTTTTGGGTTGATTCTTTTCTCTTAATATGATTTAGTTTTGTTATTAACTAAGCTCTTTTCTCTTAATATGATATAGTTTTGTTATTAACTAAGCTTGTAAATGAGCCAAGTAGAGTGAAAAGTCTTTCCTTTTTCATTACAGCATCGGTTCTCCAAAAGACAGTTATATATAGTGTGTTGTACTTAATTATGTGGTGGTCAACACAATCAACAGGCACTCACCAGACAATGAAGCCATCGTTTCATGAGGACAAGTGTCTCTACTATAACAGAACATGAACTTTAAGCGGGATGTTTTTGAAAGCAATGTTTTATAACCAGTATTCCAATCTATTCAGCTGTGTCAAAAGCCTTGTTTATACCTGGTGCTGTTATGCATCCTTGGTCCTGATGTTGTAGATATTCTGAATTAGACCACATTTTCAGATGTGTCTACTCATGGTTTTAAAGTGTCTCTTATCCGCCCACTTTGTCTGTATTGTGACCAGATTTCCTTGTCCATCCCTGCATGCAAATTGTCTTATTTTTTTATTATTGATATAATTTGTTTTATAATTAGAGCGTTCAAAACCACTAGTTGAAAAATCTGTCGATCTGCCCTTAGCAAACACTTAACCCAATTTGCTCCAGGGTTTCTGTTAATAATGGCGGATCCCTGGCCTTGACCCCACTCTCTGAGGGTGTCTCACGGGGAGTGGGATATGCAAAAAATACACATTTCCATTTCAAACCACACATTCATACAGGTTACACACGTGTGAACAGAACAAATAAAAGCACCCCCTATTTACACTGGGAAATATCCAGACAGGATGCGTAAACATTGTGATCTGATCAATGTTCCTTTTGATTGTCTATGCCGGTCTTCAAATGTGGGCACAGTCAGGAAAAAGGACACATCTTAGCACCATATATAAATAGGGCTTACATTCTTTCGCTATGACGATGGAAGAGCGTGGTTGTGGTTGAACCTTTTGAAACTGTATCTTGTCTGCATGCACCTCTCTTTCTCTCCCTGCCTTTGTTCACTCCCCTTCACCGATCTGAGACACCTGGGTAGGTTTACATGCGTTCACACCTCCAGTCCTATCAGATCTGTGAAGGGGAGTCAATGAGAGCAGATCCTCCTGAATAGAAACGAAGCAACGCCACAACGCATAATATTTTTCCATGAACACCGCAGCAGAAGGTAACTCCTTCTTCTGCTACTCTTTCGTCCGCGTGAGGCTACAATATTTTGCATTTTCCTGGGGATGCCCATCAGCTTGGTTGGTCCCACCCTGAGGGGGTGAAACGCTCTGTCCACCACGTCAGAGACGAGCCAGCCAGCATCAGACTTGTGTGTGTGTGTGCGCACGCGTGTATGTGTGCCCATGTATGTGTGCGCGTGCGCGTGTGTGTGTGTGTGTGTGTGTGTGTGCAGGGAAACACTTATTCCTTTCAGATGGTCCTGGGTAAATCTGGTCCTCATTCCAATCTTCTTATGACATCTAGTGGACTATTTGGGTATAGGACATACATGTGTGTTGTACTTATTACTGACCAGAGATATGGGGCAATCAAACAGACAGACAAAACACTTTGACAAACAGAACACACAGCCAGACAGAACACTTTGACAAACAGAACATAGAGTCAGATAGAACACTTTGACAAACAGAACACTTTGACAAACTGAACAGAGAGCCAAACAGAACACTTTGACAAACTGAACACAGAGCCAGACAGAACACGTTGACAAACTGAACACAGTCAGACAGAACACTTTGACAAACTGAACACAGAGCCAGACAGAACACGTTGACAAACTGAACACAGTCAGACAGAACACTTTGACAAACTGAACACAGTCAGACAGAACACAGATGATCAAAGAGCCAGATGGAATACTGAACCTAATAAGTAGAACACAGAGAGACAAAGCTGTATTCAGACTGGGTTCATGGTCCATAATCTCTGTCATAAATGTACTATAATAATTTATATTTAACAAAATGTAGTCAACAACAACAAAAAATAGCACATTTTTGAGGGATAATTTTTGCATACCTGAATTGATAGAGACTTTATTGATCACTAGGAAGTAATTCAGTGTCACAGCAGAATAGGCTATGGTAGGAAAATACAGTGCTGTGAAAAAGTATTTTCTAATTTGCTCTAGTTTTGCATATTTTTGATACTGAATGTTATCAGATCTTCAACCAAACCCTAATATTGGATAAAGGGAACCTGAGTGAACAGATAACACAACAAGGTGTTGTGATTTCAAGGTTTTACTGCTGACCTACAAAGCATTACATGGGCTTGCTCTAGCTATCTTTCCGATTTGGTCCTGCCGTACATACCTACACGTACGCTACGGTCACAAGACGCAGGCCTCCTAATTGTCCCTAGAATTTCTAAGCAAACAGCTGGAGGCAGGGCTTTCTCCTATAGAGCTCCATTTTTATGGAATGGTCTGCCTACCCATGTGAGAGACGCAGACTCGGTCTCAACTTTTAAGTCTTTACTGAAGACTCATCTCTTCAGTGGGTCATATGATTGAGTGTAGTCTGGCCCAGGAGTGTGAAGGTGAACAGAAAGGCTCTGGAGCAACGAACCGCCCTTGCTGTCTCTGCCTGGCCCGTTCCGCTCTCTACTAGGATTCTCTGCCTCTAACCCTGTTATAGGGGCTTAGTCACTGGCTTACTGGTGCTCTTCCATGCCGTCCCTAGGAGGGGTGCGTGGGTGGGGTTATATACTGCCTGTTTGGCCCTGTCCGGGGGTATCATCGGATGGGGCCACAGTGTCTGCTGACCCCTCCAGTCTCAGCCTCCATTATTTATGCTGTAGTAGTTCATGTGTCGGGGGGATAGGGTCAGTCGGTTATATCTGGAGTATTTCTCCTGTCTAATCCGGTGTCCTGTGTGAATTTAAGAATGCTCTCTCTAATTCTCTCATTCTCTCTTTCTTTCTTTCTCTCTCTCGGAGGACTTGAGCCCTAGGACCATGCGTCAGGACTACCTGGCATGAAGACTCCTTGCTGTCCCCAGTCCACCTGGCTGTACTGCTGCTCCAGTTTCAACTGTTCTGCCTGCGGCTATGGAACCCTGACCTGTTCACCGGACGTGCTAGCTGTCCCAGATCTGCTGTTTTCAACTCTCTAGAGACAGCAGGTGCAGTAGAGATACTCTCAATGATCGGCTATGAAAAGCCAACTGACATTTACTCCTGAGGTGCTCACTTGTTGCACCCTCGACAACTACTGTGATTATTATTATTTGACCATGCTGGTCATTTATGAACATTTGAACATCTTGGCCATGTTCTGTTACAATCTCCACCCGGCACAGCCAGAAAAGGACTGGCCACCCCTCATAGCCTGGTTCCTCTCTAGGTTTCTTCCTAGGTTTTGGCCTTTCTAGGGAGTTTTTCCTAGCCACCGTGCTTCCACACCTGTATTGCTTGCTGTTTGGGGTTTTAGGCTGGGTTTCTATACAGCACTTTGATATATCAGCTGATGTAAGAAGAGCTATATAAATAAATGTGATTTTATTTGAATTACATACATATTTAATTTATTTCATTAAAAAAGTTATGCAAAACCCCCTGTGTGAAAAAGTATTTGTCCCCTTACACTCAATAACTGGTTGTGCTGCCTTAATTAAGCTGCAATGACTCCAACCAAATTCTTCCTGTAGTTGTTGATCAGTCTCTCACATGACTGGAGGAATTCTGGTCCACTCTTCCATGCAGAACTGCTTTAACTTCACGACAAGTGTGGGTTTTCAAGTATGAACCGCTCATTTCAAGTCCTGCCACAACATCTCAATTGAGATTAGGTCTGGACTTTGACTAGGCCATTCCAAAACTTGAAAAGTGTTGCTTATTAGCCATTTTCATGTAGACTTGATTGTGTGTTTTGGATCATTGTCTTGCTTCATGGCCCAGCTACGCTTCAGCTTCAGCTTCAGCTCACAGACGGATGGCCTGACATTCTCCTGTCGAATTCTCTGATACAGAGCAGAATTCATGGTTCCTACTATTAAGGCAGCAAAGCATCCCCAAACCATCACCCTACCACCACCTGTCAAGCCCTGACCTTAGAGATCCTTTATATTCTCTATTTGGCATGTCAGGGTGTGACTAGGGTGGGAAATCTATGTTTATATTTCTTTGTTGGCCAAGTATGGTTCCCAATCAGAGGCAGCTGTCTATCGTTGTCTCTGATTGGAGATTATACTTAGGCAGCCCTTTTTCCCACCGTCAGTTGTGGGATCTTGACTTTGGTTGTTGCATGTGTTTGCACTCCTAGCTTTACGTTCATTGAGTTGTTTATTGTTTTTGGTGGAACATTTAATATTAAAAGAAAATGTACGCCTACCACGCTGCACCTTGGTCTTTATTTAACGATGGACGTAACACCACCATGCTTGACCATTGGTATAAGGTTCTCACTGTGGAATGTAGTGTTTGGTTTTCGCCAGGCATAATGGCACCGCTACCGTCCAAAAAGTTATATCTTTAACTTATCTGTCCATCCAGGTGCTTCCAGGTGCATTTGGCAAACAAGTCAACTTTTTGGACAAGATGGGTCTCATTATGTCTGGCGAAAACCAAACACTGCATTCCACAGTAAGAAGCTGGGTTTTGCGTAACTTTGTTAAGTAAATAGATAAAATAAGTAGATGTTTTTTTTGTTTTTTATTTGTAAACTCAGGTTCACTTGATCTAATATTAGGTTTTGGTTGAAGATCTGATAGCATTCAGTATCACAAATATGCAAAAATAGAGAAAATCAGAAAGGGGGCATAAACCAAACCAACAAAATATAAAATACAGTAACAGACGTTCATATTTATTTTCATTTAGGTCATTTAGCAGGCCTCTTCTCCAGAGAGACATGCAGTCAGTAAATTCATCTAAGGTAGGTAAGATATCAGTCACTGCAAGTAAAAATGTATAAAGCTGCTATCAGTGAAATCAGTGCTAGTAATAAAAGACAACTGCAAGTGTTAGTGCCAGAATAATAAAGTTGAAACATACAGCTATTTGTCACATTGTATAAATGATTGGAGACAGGCGCAATAATTCGTAATAGGGGTTTTTAAATACTCCTCCCAAAATATACAACCTGCCATGAAAAGGCACGGGGACGAAGCCCAAAACAAACTCGTATACAAAAACACAGGGATGTAACCCAAACAAAAGAGCGAGGTAAAACCTCTAATAAATACACAGGACGAGACCCATAATAACAAGTGCCTAGAGGATGGTGACGTAGACCTCCGGAACTGGTGAACGGAATGAGCAGCAGTACCAGGGGAATCCGTGACACTATTTTGAGATTTGGATTAAGGCTCAAAAGATTATGCAGTGTAAAGCAGGGTTCCCCAACTGAGGCCCGCGGGATGAATTTGGCTAATTTGGCCCGCCAATTTTTCTGAGCAAAAAACCCCCAACTGTTTTTATTCTATTTTAAATTCATTGGACACAAAAGACTGTAAAAACACCAGGAAATCAGCTCCATGTGATTTTAATTTAAGAAATCTGTTCCCAAGTATTCCCATGCATAATAGAGAGAAACGTGATCGTGAACAAATGTAAGCCAGGTTTGAAATTACTATGTTTAGTCAAACCTTATATCTGTTTGGGCTTCTTGCAGTCAATTTGCAGTCTACAATTATTTGTGATTATGTTCCGGCCACACGCACCATCCACTCAACAAGAAAATGGTCTTGCTGCTGAATCTAGTTGATGATCCCTGGTGTAAAGAGTAAGATTAAAAAAACAACATTGTCCACAATGTCCTTCCACCATAACACCAGGGGGTGTCAAGCTTCATCCACAAAGTTTTTCTGATCAGGTTATTTACCTACCCTGAGCTGATTGTGTTCAGTTAGTACACCTGTGTAGCAGAGATTGTTATACATAAGCTTTTCACAGTCAAGTCAACTTCCCTGAGACCTGGGGGGCTATCCAAGACAGTTAAACATTTACAATGCTGCAGACAGATCATGTACAGTAAAAGATAATACATAATTAACTTGTCATGTTGAGGAATATTGTCCTTTCTGAAGAGTATATTTTGTCAAATGCTTCACCCCTCTGAATGCATGTCCGAAGATAACTGTCTCAAGTTAACCCCTCTTCTTAGAAATTGACAGGCTCTTTGTCCGGTAGACAGCACAGATAACTTATAACTGCAGCATTTCACTGGTGAGAGGGCATGATGTCCTGTCCTATGTGATGTTGGAACACGTTATTACACACCAACCAGCTCTGGCTCTTCCAGATCTTTCCACAGTCTGTTTCTCTCAGGTAGAGCTAATAAATGCAGATACTACCTAGGGTTGCACAGCTACCAGTCATTTCCTAAAGTAACCTGAATTTTCTTGATTTTTGGTAATTGACAATTAATCAATGGTAATCTAATGTAACTTCCGTAATTTATACTTGAATAAATAAAAAAATCATATATAGTTTACATTTTATATATGTGTCTATATTGTCCATGAGTTTCTAGTTGATAGATTATATGGTTCAAGATAAAATAGCAGGTTGACGTTTATTGACATGAATCTTGCCCTCGGGACATAATTTAGAGATTGGAAAGTTACCAACATTCTGGTAGTTTACTGGTAAACTTTGAAAGTTACCAGTAATATACCCTCCCTTTGCAACCTTAGTAATACCATACACATTAAGTCAACTGAAATTAATGAGAGAGCAAGATAAATGTGTGTCCGCATGTTGTGTTTAGACGTTGTTTGGTACACATTAGGCCTTACTCAGTCACGTCATCTTGCCTGAGACCTGGGGTCCTATTTACGACAATTGCACAGATCCTCCACCAACAAAAGGTCTGATTCTCTCAGGGCTTGGTAGAAGTACTCTTGGGCGACAGCTCCCTTCGGCACAACCATGTTGAGCAAGGCTAGATTCTGTTTGGACCTGGTGGGTTTACTTTCCACCTCCTCCATCTCCTCTTGGCTCAGAACTCTTTGAACCTGGAGACGCATAAGTATGGGCGACAAGAGTCCCAGTCGGTTCACCAACTCCGTCTTGTGTTTAGTGATAAAGGCTTGACCAGTGGGAGTAGAAGGGTTGGCTGAAGAGGCTACAGGGGTGAAATCAAGAAGAGGGGCAACAACCTGAAATGTTTTTTTTCTTCTATTTCTATTGTTGAATAAAAAATATGTGGAGGCTTGTTCTGCCTCTACCAGAACAACTGAGAATTTAAATAATTTTTGCATACTTACCAATAAAGGACCGTTGAGTCATTTCATATGGCCTATCTATCTTGATATTCTTCTTATGTGTTTCTTCGTTACAATAAGAGGTAGGAAACTTCCTGTTCAACTCTTTATATCGTTTTTTAAAAAGTTCAGTTGTTTTCTTTGACCCTTCCGCTTTCTTCGCTTTTTCCAACTCTTCTTTAGTTCTTCTCAACTCTTCTTCAGCTGTCCTCAGCTGTTCTTCCAACTCTGCATTAGTTCTCTTCAACTCTTCTTCAGTTCTCCTCCACTTTCCTTCAGTGCGCTTCAACTCTTCTTCAGCTGTCCTCAACTCTTTTTCCAACTGTGCTTTAATTCCACTCAACTCTTCGATCCGGTTGTCCTTATTTATTGCTTCGTATCGCAGGAGTTGTGGATCGTTGTCCTCTTCTGTCTGTGTCTGATTATCTGTTCTGACTTTGGGATGTAACTGTTTAATACAAGCCTTTACTTCTTGCAGTTCTTTATTCTTCTGCTTAATGGTCTTCTGCAGTTTTTCTATCTCCCTCTCACAGGATTCCAAGTCTCAATCTTACAACTACGCATCTTTTCCTCAAGTTTTGCAATCGTTTTTTCAAGGTTTGTTATTAGAGTTGTCTTCTTCTCCACTATCTTCTCCAATGTGCCTCTTCCACCTGGAAATTCTCATGTCTGTTTTCAGATATCATTTCCTCTAATTGCTTGATCAGCTTTGAATTCTGAACCTTATGTGACTTTTTGTCAGAAAGAACACAATACCTTCCTTCACATTTCTCTATCAACCCTTCAAGGTTATAGTCAGTAATGTATTTCTCAATAGTTAGATGCAATTTGTCCAATTCTTCCTCATTTGTGAACAGCACCACTGTATTATTCAATGCTCTTTCGATAAATGTATCTTCATATCTGCTCCTCTCTCCTTCCTCATTCATGAAATTAGATAGAGTCGGTTTTAGAGAGTCTGTACAACCGATTCTAATAACCAAGAGGATAGCGTTAGGTCCACCTGTAAATGAGGACTGGACAGATTTTAGAATCTGCTGTTTTGTCTCATTACTTAATTGTCCAGACCAACCTGGAGTGCGGATCACAGTAATTTTACGACTGCCTAGCTTAGTCTCTTTCTTCACAGCTTGTTTTCTCCATGATGTCCAGTAATTGAATTCCTTTTTGTTCAGGATGATGTTTCCTGCTGTATTCTTTCCAGCCCCATGGCAACCAATAAGCACAAAATCGAGTTCTTCAAAAATGACAACTGTTGGTGACAGGGTAAAGGGTAAAAATTGTGTTAAATTTTATTTTAGAAAGTGTTTTCTAAAGAAATGAAAGAATATTATGATTAAGTCAATAATAAGTCAGTAATACGTCAGTAATAAGGAAATAGTAAGTCAATAATAAGTCTGTAATAAGTCAGTAATAAGTTAAAATAACATACCGCCTTCGGACTCATCCTCTACAAACAATGGATTGCTTTCAGAGGCTATGGAGAGGACAGAGTAGAATTACCTTTCATATATAAATGAACAAACAAATGAACATGTTGGTGGCAACTAAGTAAAGAAACCTACCACTTGATCCACATCCCATTTCAGCCACTGAAATGTAGGACTCCCAATGAATTCAAAACCACTGTGTTAATGTTTGGCTGCAGCTTCTACCGGTATTTGAATCGATGACAATGGTAATCTGTTTTTTCTCCATGTTATGTTAATCCTGGGAGAGAATAGAAATGATTATTGACAGTTAGTCAAGAAAACTTTAGAATTATAGTCAGTCATCTCCTCTGTGCCTTTATACATGATACAGCACCAAACCAACCTGATGCTGAGATATTCCCCACAGCAGTTAAATGTTGTTGCATAATCATTGACCACGTTTACATGCACACAGTATTCTGGATAGTAGCTCATATCCTGCTTAAGGTCTGATTTGGGATAAGCTGTTTATATGCACCTTTGATATCCCACTCATGTGTATCAACTGTGTCCATGAATAAACAGAATATTCCCCATTTAAGTTCATATGGGTTAAATGGAATAGTAACGTAAATCTGGACACTGACTGTCGGCCTATAACCTCTCACATGAAGCATAATATAATATTAACTCCTGCAGAATTATGCATTGCAGTGAAATTATACAACAAATGTTCATTTGGTCTTGGGAACAGGAGTGGAGAAATATGATTGATTTTTTTCAGCATCTCTTGACAAAATGCTAATGCTCATGTAACATGTTATCTTTGACTCTGTTAGGCCAGCAGACAGTACTGTGTTATCTTTGACTCTGTTAGACCAGCAGACAGTACTGTGTTATCTTTGACTCTGTTAGACCAGCAGACAGTACTGTGTTATCTTTGACTCTGTTAGACCAGCAGACAGTACTGTGTTATCTTTGACTCTGTTAGGCCAGCAGACAGTACTGTGTTATCTTTGACTCTGTTAGACCAGCAGACAGTATTGTGTTATCTTTGACTCTGTTAGGCCAGCAGACAGTACTGTGTTATCTTTGACTCTGTTAGACCAGCAGACAGTACTGTGTTATTTGACTCTGTTAGGCCAGCAGACAGTATTGTGTTATCTTTGACTCTGTTAGACCAGCAGACAGTATTGTGTTATCTTTGACTCTGTTAGACCAGCAGACAGTACTGTGTTATCTTTGACTCTGTTAGACCAGCAGACAGTACTGTGTTATCTTTGACTCTGTTAGACCAGCAGACAGTATTGTGTTATCTTTGACTCTGTTAGACCAGCAGACAGTACTGTGTTATCTTTGACTATGTTAGACCAGCAGACAGTATTGTGTTATCTTTGACTCTGTTAGACCAGCAGACAGTATTGTGTTATCTTTGACTCTGTTAGACCAGCAGACAGTATTGTGTTATCTTTGACTCTGTTAGACCAGCAGACAGTACTGTGTTATCTTTGACTCTGTTATGCCGCAGACAGTATTTCAACCACATAAATGATGTACCCAAGACGAACTGAAGTCTTATCATAAATGTGTTTTATTGTTTTCTCAGAATTTAATTTCCTTAAAACCAGTCAAACTGATGACATTTGGACATTTTGCACAGGACCGATCTTTACACTGTTTTGGAGTTATTGCATTTTCTCCCTGGTCTTTAAATAAAACAGACAACTTTACTGGTGTTAACTGGATTACTAATGCATTCATTCTATCAACGTAAGACATTATTCTGAGGAGCACTACTTCATTTAGTATTTTGGGGCAACAAGTTATGACATGTAGGCCTATCTAACTACACTTGACAAATGTCAGAAAATGTCAGAAATTATAAGCAGAAAGTTGTCTAAATTAGGGACGAATGTAGCCAGCATTCTATACTGTCAAGTACGGAGTATCAGCAAAATAAATTAATAAATTATGATGGATCGAACTGTGCAGGTAATCTTCATTTGTTTGTGATTTGTTTGACAATCAGATGAAAACAAGATTACACAACACCCATGATATGTGAAACTGAACCTGCGCAGACCACGAAAAACAACAGTAAACGGGATAAGATGTTTACATGCAACAGTATCTCGTCTAAGATCAGCATATTCCAGGCATCTTATCCGGGTTTCTCATAATGGGGATACAATCTTTTTTGGGTTATTGTAAACGGGATACAATGTTTAAATGTGTCAATTCAAAAACAGAATTCTTGAGTATGCCGAATAATAACAGGATATTGGTTAGCATTTTTTATATTCCGATTCCATGGCACAAGGTTGTACAGTATGGGCTAATACTGTATAAAAACAATGCAAGATTCAACACTTTGTTCTTTTTGTCTTAAATTATTGTACATTCTTGCCACAAACCATTTATTTTTGTGGGTTGTTTGAGCTGAAGTGAGATCTTCAAGAAACTGGACACCTGCCTCCTGGGCTGCATCACTTCCTCTTCCCCTTTTTGCTTTCTTGGTTTGGTTTGTATGTTTGTCTGATGATTGTCTGATGACTTCACTCTGCCTGTCCAACCCAGACCTAGAACCTGACACTGTTCCGCCCTGACACTTAAATATTTGTAGTCCTTCCCAGACTTCTAAAACAACCTCAGGTAATAACCATCTGTAACTAGTTCCTCTAGTCAAGGACTCCATAGTCTAGAAGTTAATCATCTGAATAGTGGCAGAATTAGCCTAGTCCTGATCTAATTAAAGCTCTGCCCCATAATGTTATGTAAAATATGTTCTATTTAGTTATCTGGTCAACAAAATCAACAGGCACTCACCACAAAATGAAGCCATCTTCTCATGAAGACAAATATCCTCTGCTCAAATGACAGAACATGAACATAAGACTTCATGACGTTCCACAGTCATCTGTACAATCTGTTCGGCTGTGTCTAAAGGTTGGACTGAAGGGCGTGGATAATGTGGTTTAGCCTGTTGTGCCAAAATCTCTGTGCGTTCGTGAGAAACAACCTTGCATATTCCTCTCTCTATCTAGCTATCCCCGTAAACGTCATACAGCAATATGATCAAAGTCAACTTTGTTTAAAAGTAAACTCGTAGATGAAGAATGGTAGTGAACGAAAGCAGAGGGAATGGAATATCTTCCTGCAATAATGCACAGCCATCGACCGTGTAACGTCTTCGAGAGAATCAAAACGTCTGCAGCTGATTGACGGATCTACAGATCTCCTTGCGTCATAAAAAACAACTCATTATTTGTAGTCAGTCAAAATTTGATTCATTGCGGTTTTGATTCTCTCGAACACGGCCGCTGTCTTTCTTGTTCTGCCTGTACACACTTCGAAAATAATGTTCTTAAATGTTTCTTTGGTAAGGGTGATGGTTTTATGTGGAACCCTAGAATTTACATAAACAATCTTATTATAGTCCCAAGGTCAGCCATGTGTGTCATCCATGGTTTGCCTGTACTATGATAAGAGTTTGTGTAAAACAATGAATGTGAAGAATTTATCTGCATTGTATGTGTGTTTGCTAACAAGGGCCGGTCTTGGCCAGACAAAAATATTGCCTCCCCTACAAGAATAGTCAGATAATATCTATAATATGTGTTATGGTTTTCTTCCTGGGATGAAAGAGAGGACCAAAACGCAGCGCGGCTAGTGTTCAACATAATTGAATAAAGAATATGAGAACACTACAAACAACAAAACAATAAATGTGAAAACCGAAAACAGTCCTATCTGGTGCAGAACACAAAGACAGAAGACAACCACCCACAATCCCCAACACAAAACAAGCCACCTATATATGATTCTCAATCAGGGACAACGATTGACAGCTGCCTCTGATTGAGAACCATATTAGGCTGAACACAGAAACAGACAAACTAGACACACAACATAGAATGCCCACCCAGCTCACGTCCTGACCAACACTAAAACAAGCAACACACATAAGAACTCTGGACGTGACAATATGTTTTGTCCCAGATATTGGAGGTATTCAATGTAGGTTCAGAGTGAAAGGTGAAGAGATGTATTCTCTTGAAGTTGAAATCAGATTTATTTTTGGTTCTGAATGAAAGTTGAAAATATGTAATTTATAGACGTCTATGATTGGTTCAGATTTGGTCTGAACTGGACCGAAAAACAACATCTGTGGATGTGTAAATCAAGGCTGGTCTGGATTGCAACAAAAAAACAAGCCCAGACAGGGCAGAAAAAAGATGTCCCCAAGTCGTCAGCTTCGGTCTTTGATTACCGAGGTATACAGCAAGGATGAGCAACTGCAGTCCTTGGGGGCCCGAGTGGTGTCACACTTTTTCCCGTCCCTAATCAACATAGCTGATTAAATTAATTGCATTCTCAACTGAAGATCATGATTAGTTGATAATTGGTTTCAGATGTGTTAGTGTGACACCAATCAGCCCCCAGGGGACAGTGTCACCTGAAATGTAATTTTAGGAATCCCATCTATGTGGTAGGCCTACCATTTGTAAAATACCCCCCAAAAATATGGCCGGTCTGGATACAAATATAACTGACCGACGTCAGCGTGAATATTGGGGTGTAGCCTACCATATCACCTGCAATGGAAATTTGTGAATGCCCATCCATGTGGTAGGCCCACCGTTTGTAAAACAGGCCATTGTGTTGGTTTTATTAGTCCTGATTCCTGTGACTAATCAATTTGGCGATTTAAGCTCTAAATATCAGCTACCCAACTTTATCAGCAGGAGCCTATTTGCAATGTGTTTACACAGCGGGAAATGCAGAAGTATTTTATTTTTCACTATGATCAGCTCGTAAAAAATTGACAGATACAAACTTGAAACCACTGATCATGACAATTTAGCCCATGAGATGAAACTCGTACACAGCAGTTGTGAGTAGCCTGATTGTTCATTCATATTGTCCATTTTACTTTGACCTGTCCTGCTTTTAGGATATGTTGTTTGTTAACATGTCAGCACATTTTTTATTTAATTGGGCGCCATTTTGGTTTGCCTATATAATCGGAAACCTGCATGATGTAAAACGTTTCTGTCTCATTATATTGTCATACATTTTTATCTCCAGCCTGCAGGATAGAGAAAAGGCCACATACCCTTTCTACCATATTCTCTATCTGCTACATGATTTATGTTAGATCATGTTGTTCAATGAACGTTGGTGGAACACTGCAGAGATGTGTCTCTCTAACAGCACCCTGGAGAGGCGCTGGGAATGGACACGATAATTATTTTGTGTCCCTGCCTTTGACAAAGTGGGAACTACTTATCATAGGGCGGCATCAGAGCTCACCTAAAAAGCCTATTTTTCAGCTTTCTGAAAATTAAATATTTGTTGTCCATCCCAGACTTCTAAAAAAACGCAGGTGAAAACAATCTTAACCTAGTTCCTCTAGTCAAGGACTCCATAGTCTAGAAGTCAGTATCCTCTCCTCAAATGACAGAACGTGAAGGTAAAACTGAATTAGATTTTTATGATGGATATTCCACAGTGAGCTACAATCTGGTCAGCTGTGTATCAAGGTTATCGGTTATGAGGTAGGATTTGCGTGGCTTTTGAAAATGTAATGTGTCTGCGTGTTCCAGAATTAAATCTCTCTCTCTCTACATATATAGTTTTGTTCAGTTTTCCCCTTGGGATGGTCCGCGTAGACATCATACATTCTTTCCATTAGAGTTTGAACTCAACTAGTTCTGAAGTATGTAAACAAAGTATGTTTAGATTCTCAGTGTTCCATGCAGGTGTTGGCTGTGTTTCATTCCAGGAAAATCTTTACTTCACTATGCCCTCGTTCTTCACTCCACTTCACAGATCTGAGACAACTTTGTTTTGGCATATCCAGTCTGTGAAGAGGAGGTGATGAGAGCATAGGGGAGGGAACATCTTCCTGGAATGAAACACAGCCATTGTCTCTCTTGTTCTCTCTGTAGAACCCCGTAATTACCTGACTTGTCATACAGTACCACTGACCTTGGTTATATGACAGCCATAAAACCAAACAGAATTGTTAGAGTTGTGTGATAAAATTTAGTTTATAGCTGTTGAGATGAAATACCCTTGAGATTAAACGCTGGAAGATGTTGCATGGAACATTTTCAAAGTATCTACAGTACATAAAAAATGTATTAACCTGTTGAGTTAAATGTTTATAAAAAGTAAACACTAGGAACATCTATATCAAAGATTTTTAAATCTTTGTATACATTCAACATCAGTCGAAGGACAGAGGGAATACACTAGAACTTTCTTGCAGATCTGGTTGGACAAAAAAAACATGTCTCACTGCCCAATTCATTCACACACAAAGAAGTACTTGTTTTTGTTGACATTTGTCACGTTCCTGACCTGTTTTCCTTGTTTTTGTATGTGTTTAGTTGGTCAGGGCGTGAGTTGGGGTGGGCATTCTATGTTATGTGTTTCTATGTTTAGGTTATTTGTCTATTGGCCTGATATGGTTCTCAATCAGGGACAGGTGTTTTACGTTTCCTCTGATTGAGAACCATATTTAGGTAGGCTGTTCTCACTGTTTGTTTGTGGGTGATTGTTCCTGTGTCTGTGGCACCACACGGGACTGTTTTGGTTTCGTTCGTTTGGTTAGTCTGTTCGTGCCTTCTTCGTGTTTATGTAAGTTCACATGTTCAGATCTGTCTATGTTCTATGTTGCATGTGTGCACTTAGTTCGTTTTAGCTTCACGATCGTTTGTTTTTTGTTCGTTTAGTAAGTGTTTGTTTTTCTTCATTAAAAGAAAATGTATTTTTTCCACGCTGCGCCTTGGTCCACTCATTCGTCTCATAACGATTGTGACAATTTTAGCCGACACCCTTATACAGAATGACTTACAGGAGCTAGTAGTGTTAAGTTACTTCCTCAAGGGAACATCTGTTTTTCACCTAGTCGGCTCGGGGATTCTAACCAGCGACCTTTCGGTTACTGGCCCAATGCTTTTAAGCCTCCTGCTGCCGCTAGATTGTAATTATCACACACATTGCATCTTCTTACACACAATAATGCTTGACTGTATATAGTACCAAATAATGGTTCTTTGGCTTGTTGCCATAGTGGATCCCTTTAAAAAATAGAACTAACTATACAGTGGTGATTTTACATGCAAAAGTGAAATTGGTGTATTTATGCTGTTTTTCAAATGCACAGATCACTTTATACATCTTCCCAAACAAACAACCGGTAGTTTGAAAACTTAGCATAATAATTCTCTCATGACGCTTTGTTGACAATATGACAACAAAACAACACCCTCTGTCTGGGAAAACACCCCATAATGTTATATAAGATATGTTCTATTTAATTATCTGTTCAACACAATTAACAGGCACTCACCAGACAATGAAGCCATCTTCTCATGAAGACAAGTATTCTCTACTAAAACAGAACATTAACTCAAAACTTCATGAAGTTTTTTAAAGCAATGTTTTATGACGGATATTCAACACGCATCTGCACAATCTGTTCAGCTGTGTCTGACGGTGTTCTGCTATGACGAAGGAAGGGCGTGGTTTAACTTTTTCAAACTGTGTTGTCTGCATATGCCAACATATCCCTCTCCCTATATATCCCTATAACTCTCACTATTATATATACATTTCAACTCAGTTTTTCACAATTCCTGACATTTAATCCTAGTAAAAATCCCCTGTCTTAGTTCAGTTAGTATTACCACTTTATTTAAAGAATGTGAAATGTCAGAAAAATATTAAAGAGAATGATTTATTTCAGATTTTATTTATTTCAGTTTACATACACTCAATTAGTATTTTGTAGCATTGCCTTTAAATTGTTCAACTTGGTTCAAACGGTTCGTGTAGCCTTCCACAAGCTTCCCACAATAAGTATATATACAGTTGAAGTCGTAAGTTTACATACACTTAGGTTGGAGTCATTATAACTAGTTTTTCAACCACTCCAAACATTTATTGTAAACAAACTAGAGTTTTGGCAAGTCGGTTAGAACATCTACTTTGTTCATGACACAAGTTATTTTTCAAACAATTGTTTACAGACTATTTCACTGATAATTCACTGTATCACAATTCCAGTGGGTCAGAAGTTTACATACACTAAGTTGACTGTGCCTTTAAACAGCTTGGACAATTCCAGAAAATGATGTCATGGCTTTAGAAGCTTCTGATAGGCTAATTGACACCATTTGAGTCAATTGGAGGTGTACCTGTGGATGTATTTCAAGGCCTACCTTCAAACTCAGTGCCTCTTTGCTTGACATCATGGGAATGTCAAAAGAAATCACCCAAGACCTCAGGAAAACTATTGTAGACCTCCACAAGTCTGGTTTATCCTTGAGAGCAATTTCTAAACGCCTGAAGGTACCACGTTCATCTGTACAAACAATAGTACGCATGTATAAACACCATGGGACCACGCAGCCGTCATACCGCTCAGGAAGGAGACGCGTTCTGTCTCCTAGAGATGAACATACCTTGTAGAGTCCATGCCTCTGATGAATTGAGTATGTTCTGAGGGCAAAAGGTGGTCCAGCTCAATATTAGGAATGTGTTCCTAATGTTTTGTACAGTCAGTGTATATATGGTACAGTCTGGTAGAGCATGGCATATAGGGTATGAAAGCTGATGCTATGTTATGTTATGGCGTAGAGACAAACTTGGCAAAACAGATATACTGTTTAATTAAAAGTTTAATTAAATAAACTACATTTGACCAACAATACAATCATAGTGCAGTGCTCAAGGTGTGATATGTATATATCCAAGTACACATTGTTGAGTACACATTGTTGAGAAAGTACACATTGTTGAGAAAACAAGTAATCTATGTCCTATAATTGTTTGTTTTATTTGAAAAAATATATATCAAAGACAGGTTTTATATCAAAAATACAATTACATTATTCCTTAATCTATACTGTATATATAAAAAATATAAATACATACATATAATAAACACATTAAAAGGACAGCCACTTTCTAGGGCAGTGTCCCCATCACTGTCCTGACTCATTGATTGAAGTCTCTTTGGACCAGAGGGAACAGTGCCCCCTACTGGCACTCCAACTCCATTTGTTCTGGTTGTTGTCTACCCTCCAATGCCCAACCTGGCCAACCCCGCTTCAGAGGCAAGCCAGCAGAGGGGTTGCAGTGTGGCACAGCTTCCAGTGCCAGACAAAGTGTGATCAAGTGCTAGTGGTGGTATGTGGGGAGAGAGTCTCAATGGAGTGTTGTTTCTGACGCTGTTGATTTCTGTAGGAGAGAAGAAGGTGTGCTGATTAACCATCTGAGTTACGTGGCAGAATACAAAAGCTTTATGGCAGACTATATTTACGGCCGAATAGATCCTATACTCTGTTAAGCTTTATGGAAGAATATATTTTTGGCAGAATAAATTGTGTACTCTGTTAAACTTTATGGAAGAATATAGAGTTGAAGTCGGGAGTTTACATACACTTAGGTTGGAGTCAACCACTCCCCAAATGTTTTGTTAACAAACTATAGTTTTGGCACGTCGGTTAGGACACCTACTTTGTGCATGACACAAGTCATTTTTCCAACAATTGTTTACAGACAGATTATTTCACTTATAATTCACTCAGTCAGAAGAGTCAGAAGTTTACATACACTAAGTTGACTGTGCCTTAAACCAGCTTGGAAAATTGGCTTTAGAAGCTTTTGATAGGCTAATTAACATCATTTGAGTCAATTGGAGGTGTACCTGTGAATGTATTTCAAGGCCAACCTTCAAACTCAGTGCCTCTTTGCTTGACATCATGGGAAAATCAAAAGAAATCAGCCAAGACCTCAGAAAAATAATTGTAGACCTCCACAAGTCTGGTTCATCCTTGGGAGCAATTTCCAAATGCCTGAAGGTACAACGTTCATCTGTACAAACCATAGTACGCAAGTATAAACACCATGGGCCCACGCAGCCATCATACCGCTCAGGAAGGAGACACATTCTGTCTCCTAGAGATGAACATACTTTGATGCAAAAAGTGCAAATCAATCCCAGAACAACAGCAAAGGACCTTGTGAAGATGCTGGATGAAACAGGTACAAAATTATTTATATCCACAGTAAAACGAGTCCTATATCGACATAACCTGAAAGGCGGCTCAGCAAGGAAGAAGCCACTGCTCCAAAACCACCATATAAAAAGCCAGACTACGGTGTGCAACTGCACATGGGGACAAAGATCGTACTTTTTGGAGAAATGTCTTTTGGTCTGATGAAACAAAAAGAGAACTGTTTGGCCATAATGACCATCATTATGTTTGGAGGAAAAAGGGGGATGCTTGCAAGCTGAAGAACACCATCCTAACTGTGAAGCACGGGGGTGGTAGCATCATGTTGTGGGGGTGCTCTGCTGCAGGAGGGACTGGTGCACTTCACAAAATAGATGGCATCATGAGGCAGGAAAATTATGTGGATATATTGAAGCAACATCTCAAGACATCAGTCAGGAAGTTAAAGCTTGGTCACAAATGGGTCTTCCAAATGGACAATGATCCCAAGCATACTTCCAAAGTTGTGGCAAAATGGCTTGAGGACAACAAAGTCAAGGTATTGGAGTGGCCATCACAAAGCCCTGACCTCAATCTTATAGAAAATTTGTGGGCAGAACTGAAAAAGCGTGTGCGAGCAAGGAGGTCTACAAACCTGACTCAGTTACACCAGCTCTGTCAAGAGGAATGGGCCAGAATTCACCCAACTTATTGTGGGAAGCTTGTGGAAGGCTAACTGAAACGTTTGACCCAAGTTAAACTGTCACGTTCCTGACCTGTTTCTGTTAGTTTTTGTATGTGTTAGTTGGTCAGGACGTGAGTTTGGGTGGGCAGTCTATGTTTTCTGTTTCTATGTTTGTTTAAGGGTTGCCTGGTATGGCTCTCAATTAGAGGCAGGTGTTTGGCGTTTCCTCTAATTGAGAGTCATATTAAGGTAGGTTGTTTCACATTGTTTGTTGTGGGTGGTTGTCTCCTGTGTCAGTGTATGTGTTATATTACGCCACATGGGACTGTTTCGGTTTTGTTTGTTTGTTCGTTTTATGTAGGCATTTTCCTGTTCATGCGTTCTTCGTGTTTCATGTGAGTTCGTCGTCCAGGTCTGTCTACGTCGTTTGTTGTTTTTGTAGTTTATCAAGTGTATGTCCTTTCGTCTTCGTCTTGTTAAATAAATTCATTATGTCATATTCAAACGCTGCGTTTTGGTCAAATCCTTGCTCCTCCTCTTCGGATGAAGAGGAGGAAGAAAACCGTTACAGAACCACCCACCTTTCCAGAACCAAGCAGCGGGACCACGTACTGTGGTCCACTAAACAGGAATCCTGGACATGGGATGAAGTATTGGAGGGAAAAGGACACTGGGCTCACATTGGGGAATATCGCCGCGCTCGTGAGGAGATGGAAGCAGCGAGAGCCCAGGATCGGTGGTATGAGGAGGCAGCATTGAGACGTGGCTGGAAGCCGGAGAGTCAAGCTCAAAACGGGAGATATGAGGGTACGCGACTAGCAAGAAAGCCCGAGAAGAAACCCCAAAAATTTCTTGGGTGGGGGCTAAGAGGCAGTGGGCCTAAGAGGTAGTGGGCCAAGGGCAGGTAGGAGACCTGCGTCCACTTCCCAGGCTAACCGTGGAGAGCGGGAGTACGGGCAGACACCGTGTTACGCAGTAGAGCGCACGGTGTCTCCTGTACGTGTGCATAGCCCGGTGCCGGTTATTCCACCTCCCCGCACTGGTAGGGCTAGATTGGGCATTGAGCCAGGTGCCATGATGCCGGCTCAAAACGTCTGGTCTCCAGTGCGTCTCCTCGGGCCGGCATACATGGCACCAGCCTTACGCATGGTGTCCCCGGTTCGCCTACATAGCCCGGTGCTGGTTATTCCACCTCCCCGCACTGGTCAGGCGACGGGGAGCATTCAACCAGGTAAGGTTGGGCAGGCTCAGTGCTCAAGGGAGCCAGTACGCGTGCACGGTAAGGTATTTCCAGCGCTACCTCCCCGCCCCAGCCCAGTACCACCAGTGCCTACACCACGCACCAGGCTTCCAGTGCGTTTTCAGAGCGCTGTTCCTACTCCACGCACTCTCCCTATGGTGCGTGTCTCCATCCCAGTGCCTCCAGTTCCGGCACCACGCACTAAGGCACCTGTGCGTCTCCGGAGCCCTGTACGCACTGTTCCTTCTCCCCGCACTCGCTCTGATGTGCGTGCCCTCAGCCCGGTACCTCCAGTTCCGGTACCACACGCAAGGCCTATAGTGCGCATTGAGAGTCCAGTGTGCCCTGTTGTTGTTCCCCGCACTAGCATGAAGGTGTGTGTCCTTAGCCCGGTACCTCCAGTTCCTGTACCACGCACCAGGCCTACAGTGCGTCTCATCCGGCCAGAGCCATCCGTCTCACCAGCGCCATCTGAGCCATCCGTCTCCCCAGTGCCGTCTGAGCCATCCGTCTGCCCAGTGCCGTCTGAGCCATCCGTCTGCCCAGTGCCGTCTGAGCCATCCGTCTACCCAGTGCCGTCTGAGCCATCCGTCTGTCCCGAGCCATTAGAGCCGCCCATCTGTCCCGAGCCGTCAGAGCCGTTAGTCAGTCAGGAGCCGCTAGAGCCATTCGTCAGTCAGGATCTGCCAGAACCGCCAACCAGACAGGATCTGCCAGAGCCGCCAACCAGACTGGATCTGCCAGAGCCGCCAACCAGACTGGATCTGCCAGAGCCGCCAACCAGACTGGATCTGCCAGAGCCGCCAACCAGACTGGATCTGCCAGAGCCGCCAACCAGACTGGATCTGCCAGAGCCGCCAACCAGACTGGATCTGCCAGAGCCTCCAACCAGACTGGATCTGCCAGAGCCGCCAACCAGACTGGATCTGCCAGAGCCGTCAGCCAGCCATGAGCGTCCAGAGCCGTCAGCCAGCCATGAGCGTCCAGAGCCGTCAGCCAGCCAGGAGCGTCCAGAGCCGTCAGCCAGCCATGAGCGTCCAGAGCCGTCAGCCAGCCATGAGCGTCCAGAGCCGTCAGCCAGCCATGAGCGTCCAGAGCTGCCATGTATCCAGAACTGCCCCTCAGTCCAGAGCTGTCTCTCTGTCCGGAGCTGTGTCTCTGTCCGGAGTTGCCCCTCTATCCTGAGCTACCTCTCTATCCTGAGCTACCTCTCTATCTTGAGCTACCTCTCTATTCTGACCTACCTCTCTGTCCTGAGCTACCTTGTCCCGGAGCTGTCCCTTAATTTTGTGTTGCCTCATATTAGGTGGGTGGAATAGGAGGGTGGCCATTCTGAGGGGGAGAAGTAAGCTGGGATTGACTATGGTGGGGTGGGGACCTCGTCCAGAGCCTGAGCCACCACCGTGGTCAGATGCCCACCCAGACCCTCCCCTAAACTTTGTGCTGGTGCGCCCGGAGTTCGCACCTTAAGGGGGGGGTTATGTCACGTTCCTGACCTGTTTCTGTTAGTTTTTGTATGTGTTAGTTGGTCAGGACGTGAGTTTGGGTGGGCAGTCTATGTTTTCTGTTTCTATGTTTGTTTAAGTGTTGCCTGGTATGGCTCTCAATTAGAGGCAGGTGTTTGGCGTTTCCTCTAATTGAGAGTCATATTAAGGTAGGTTGTTTCACATTGTTTGTTGTGGGTGGTTGTCTCCTGTGTCAGTGTATGTGTTATATTACGCCACATGGGACTGTTTCGGTTTTGTTTGTTTGTTCGTTTTATGTAGGCATTTTCCCTGTTCATGCGTTCTTCGTGTTTCATGTGAGTTCGTCATCCAGGTCTGTCTACTTCGTTTGTTGTTTTTGTAGTTTATCAAGTGTATGTCGTTTCGTCTTCGTCTTGTTAAATAAATTCATTATGTCATATTCAAACGCTGCGTTTTGGTCAAATCCCTGCTCCTCCTCTTCGGAGGAGGAAAGCCGTTACATAAACAATGCTACCAAATACTAATTGAGTGTGTGTAAACTTCTGACCCACTGGGAATGTGATGAAAGAAATAAAAGCTGAAATAAATAATTCTCTCTACTATTATTCTGACATTTCACATTCTTAAAATAAAGTGGCGATCCTAACTGACCTAAGACAGGGAATTTTTACTAGGATTAAATGTCAGGAATTGTGAAAAACTGAGTTTAAATGTATTTGGCTAAGGTGTTTGTAAACTTCCGACTTCAACTGTATATACTCAGTGCTAAATAATCCTCTCTGTGCACACTTAAAAAGTGGGTTCTTCAATGGTTCTTTGGTAAGGGAGATGGTTATATGTGGGACCATAATGACCTTTCAGTACCTCAAAGGTTCTTTGCAGTTCAGAAAAAGGTTGTTTATTTCCTCTTTTAGTGATAATTAAAATCTAGGGGCGGCGACTCATTCAAATATTTTGGTGCGTGGTTTGCTGGCAGCTCTTTTTGAGCAAACGGAAGTAAGAGTTTCATACCAATTTACCTAATCTGTTGTGTTATGCCATATCTTGCATGTGATTTCAGCAAGTAATGGCATCTTGTTAAAATTGCACAATCAGTCATTCTTAAACCTTGTGTGGTTCTTCAAGTATATTTTTTTGTAGAAAGATCCTCCATAAACGATCTGTCAATAATCTTTAAAAAATTGATCTGTATAGCACCAAAAATGTTTGCAACAATGGCAGAACCCTTTTTAGTGCTACATAGAACCTTTTTTTAATTGACTTTATAGTGCCATAAAGGTTATATTTAGAACCTTATGAGCATGGCTCTTTACAGAACCCTTAAAGGTAGAGCACCAACAAGGGTTCTGCCATCGTTAAGAGTCAAATAACCCTTATTTGGCACTACATAGAACCATTTGTTTAAGACTGGTTCCTCAGAAATACGTGGCCAGAGTTGGTTTAGAATAGCTTTCTACTGTCTTCTAATAGTGACTTCTAATACAGAAATGGCTGCAAAAGTCTGCAAAGCATCTTCGTGCAGGGGCAAGAACACACATCGACCAACAGTCTCACCACATTGTAGGGTATGTTTCATGAAGACAGAGACAGTGCTGTGCTACTTGTGTAACAAACTGTACTTTCACTTTGAGATGCTTATTTTCATCATACTTCATTTTCTAGATATAACATAAATATTTCTGGCTCATTTTCAAATTGTGGCATAATAAATAGAAGTCTGTCACAATAGAGATTGTAGCATGAAAGACGTTGATATCATGGTGGCCTTTGATGGGCACTCTGGGGGGGTGAAAAGAGGATACTGTTAGAGTAGGTTAGGTTTAGAATAAGGGTTAGGTTTAGAATAAGGGTTAGGTTTAGAATGAGGGTTAGGTTTAGAGCCTTTGATGGGCACTTCGA
This sequence comes from Salvelinus fontinalis, assembly GCF_029448725.1. NCBI lineage: Eukaryota > Metazoa > Chordata > Actinopteri > Salmoniformes > Salmonidae > Salvelinus > Salvelinus fontinalis. The sequence continues at coordinate 18,869,323 of NC_074700.1, read as the reverse complement.
GGGGAAAAGAGGATACTGTTTGAGACAAACAACACAGAGCCAGACAAAACACTTTGACAAACAACACAGAGCCAGACAAAACACTTTGACAAACAGAACACAGAGCCAGACAGAACACTTTGACAAACAGAACACTTTGACAAACAACACAGAGTAGCCTGGCTGACGTGCAGACCACATGTTGTTGTTTGTGTCACACTGCTTTTCTTTATCTTGGCCAGGTCGCAGTTGTAAATGAGAACTTGTTCTCAACTAGCCTACCTGGTTAACTAAAGGTGAAATAAAAATAAAATAAACACAGAGAGAGAAGCTAGTCTGGAGGACTTTGACATCAACCAGGCTACTTTAAGAGAGACTGTCTCACCACAAGGCTTGTAAAGAGGGCAGATGGGAAACTAGCGCAGAGGTATACAATTGACAACTGTAGAGGATGATCATTTTGACAGCATGTATCAATCCATTTTACTGAATAGAAATCCAATTAAGACATACAAGATAACGCGAGAAGAATTTTATTTGATTTCAAAAGATGGACATTGACAAAAAGTATATATGTATCTATGGCGATAAAAAAACAGTAATTGATAACGTACAGTGATATTTATGTTAATATTTTTTAATTATATATGTTTTTTTCTTCCATAGAAGTCAAAAGAGAAAACAAAACAATGACATTTAACCGTTCAACTTCAATAAAAGTTGCATATTGTGGTTAAAATGTACATATATTGTAATGCAACATGATCATATTGAACCATGTATTAATATTCAAGCGCATTCTTTAAACGGTTTATTACATCGAACTACACTCATAGTTAGAAAATGTTTTCTCTTTTGTGAAGCTACATGATCCATGTATAATAACAAAAACGACAGAACAAGCCCAATCTCTAAACTGTTGCCAGCTAGGCTGTAACCAGGCTGTAATTGGGCTGTAACCAGGCTGTAATTGGGCTGTAACCAGGCTGTAGCTCTGCTGTATAGCTGTGCTGTCTCCTGTGTTGATCAGGGCTTGACGGTGAGCTGGGCCTGTCCATACACCTCTCTGAATCCCCGTTTATACCTGCCGCTAATGTAGCGGACATGAGTCGGTCATGGTCACGTGATGAGGTAGCCCCGGTTGCAAACTTCAAAACCAGTGTCTGGTTAACACATACTGATGCCATAAGTCAATGGTGCCACCTGTAGATGATTTTAGAGGGAGGATAACTATGATTCAAATGGTTTCACCGTCCAAATCAGTCTACACTTGAGAGATATCCCCGCCCCCCCACCCTACGGTGGTGAAACGCTCCGTCCACGTCAGGTACGAGCCTGCCTTGATCAGACTGGAACACACAAACATTTGTATGTGTATGTGTCTGTGTGCAGGGGAACACACTTGTTCCTCTCAGATGATCCTGGGGAAATCTGATCGTCATTCCAATCTTCTCTGACATCTAGTGGTCTGTTTGGGTATTGAATTTACATGCATACTGAACTTACTACTGCTTATGGAGCCAAGGACCAGAGATAAGGGTATTCAGACAGAAGGAACACTTTGACAAACAGAACACACAGACAAAACACTTTGACAAACAGAACACAGAGCCAGAAAGAACACGTTGACAAACAACACAGAGCCAGAAAGAACACTTTGACAAACAACACAGAGCCAGACAAAACACTTTGACAAACAGAACACAGAGCCAGACAGAACACTTTGACAAACAGAACACTTTGACAAACAACACAGAGCCAGACAAAACACTTTGACAAACAGAACACAGAGCCAGACAGAACACTTTGACAAACAGAACACTTTGACAAACAACACAGAGCCAGACAAAACACTTTGACAAACAACACAGAGCCAGACAAAACACTTTGACAAACAGAACACAGAGCCAGACAGAACACTTTGACAAACAGAACACAGAGCCAGACAAAACACTTTGACAAACAGAACACAGAGCCAGACAGAACACTTTGACAAACAGAACACTGCGATGATCAAAGATCCAGATGGAACACTTAACCAAACAAATAGAATACAGAGAGACAGACAAAGGCTGAATTCAGCAGGGTTGGAGACAATTTGAATTGAAGGCAGTCAATTCAGGAAGTTCACTGAAATTCCAATTCAATAACTGAAAAAGTTGCATCTATTTTCAATGACTTCAATGAATGAACAGAAAAGTAGAAGCTCTTCATTTCAAAAGTTGTTCCATTTTATTTTAAATTCAAATGACATCCTGAATTGACTGCCTTCATACTCTAATGAGGAGATGGTGTTGTCTCTGCCCTAACAATGAGATTCGTTGTCGCAACAGTGGAATGGCAGGCAGGAAGAAGCGAGATCAGGTGGAAACATTCTAGCCAATGAGAGGGCAGATATGCACATGAACGGCAAACACAACTCTGACATAGAACCGTTTTTCTCAAAGTTGCCCAGATGCCACGTACATCCACTTATGTGAATACATTCTAAAAACCTAACCATTATGAAACTTAAATTACATCAAATAAGCCCCACAAATTAGTAATCCCATTTTTTGTTGACCAAATCTCTATACAAAAAAAATCCCCACTTGGTCTGTTTATATGGTCTGGTTTACTTGGTCTGTATTCTTGCGGTAATAGATTTTGACGGTAGTGGAGCCTCTCGCTTCGCTTCTTCCTCTCTGCTTCAATTCAGAATGACCCCAACCCGTGTATTCAAACTGGGTTCATGACCCATAAACCCTGACCAAAGTTTACACCCCAAAAGTAATGATAGCAATTTTTGCATACCTGAATGGTTAATTAAGTAAATATATTATGCTTTCTTGGTCATTTTTGTGAAATTCAGTGTCAAACAGCAGAATAGGCTATGGAAGAAAATACATAATACAACAAAATATAAAAGTGACAAAATTGACCAACATTTACTGTAATTGATTAAATAATTTGCATACCTAGATATATACAGTATAATGCTTTATTGATCACAAATAAATAATTCAGTGCCATACAGCAGAATAGGCTATGGAAGGAAAATACATGATACAACAAAATACAAAATGAAGTGTCAACTATAAAATGCAGTCATTGTGACATTTAGATTGAGGCTCATAAGATTATACAGTGTAAAGCAGGAGGACCGAGCACGCCCCCATTCTCATCAACGGGGCTGTAGTGGAGCAGGTTGAGAGCTTCAAGTTCCTTGGTGTCCACATCACCAACAAACTAGAATGGTCCAAACACACCAAGACAGTCATGAAGAGGGCACGACAAAACCTATTCCCCCTCAGGAAACAAAATGTTTTTGGCATGGGTACTGAGATCCTCAAAAGGTTCTACAGCTGCAACATCGAGAGCATCCTGACCGGTTGCATCACTGCCTGGTAAGGCAATTGCTCGGCCTCTGACCACAAGGCGCTACAAAGGGTAGTGCGTACGGCCCAGTACATCACTGGGGCTAAGCTGCCTGCCACTTTAACTATACATTCATGTACATACTACCTCAATTGGGGCGACCAACCAGTGCTCCCGCACATTGGCTAACCAGGCTATCTGCATTGTGTCCCACCCACCACCCGCCAACCCATCTTTTACGCTACTGCTACTCTCTGTTCATCATATATGCGTAGTCACTTTAACCATATCTACATGTACACACTACCTCAATCAGCCTGACTAACCGGTGTCTGTATGTAGCCTCGCTACTTTTATAGCCTCGCTACTGTTTTTCACTGTCTTTTTACTGTTGTTTTATTTCTTTACCTACCTATTGTTCACCTAATACCTTTTTTGCACTATTGGTTAGAGCCTGTAAGTAAGCATTTCACTGTAAGGTCTACACCTGTTGTATTCAGCGCACGTGACAAATAAACTTTGATTTGAAGTGTAATGTCAAAACCCAATATTGTCCACAATTTCCATCCTCCACTATGACACCTGGGGGTGTCAAGCTTCAACCACAGAGTTTTCCTGATCAGGTTATTTACTTTTACCTGAGCTTGTTGTGTGCAGTTAGAAAACCTGTGTAGTAGAGGTTGTTAAATGTTAGCCTCGCACGGTCATATCACCTTGCCTAAGACCATGGGGGCCTATTTAAGACAGTTAAAAGATAGCCTTCTCCACGTTAAAGATAAGACATAATTATCTTGTCATATGTGAGGAATATCGTCTTTTCTGAAAAGTATATTTTGAAAAACGCTTTACACCTCTGACTGCATGTCTGCAGACAAATGTCTCTGAAGTAAATCCTACTCATTAGACATCGACAGGTTCTTCATCCAGAAGGAAGTACAGATAATGTCAAACATAACTGGAGTACTGGCGAGAGTTGTCCTATTATGGTTCAGGTCGGAATCCTTCATTACACACCAGCCTGCTCTGGTCGGGATTTCTTCTCTTCCAGGTCCTTCACCAGGTAAGGGTCTTCTTTTTTCAGACCATGGTAGAAGTGTTCTTGAGCATGATCTCCCTTACGTACAACCATGTCCAGCAGTGTTTGGTTCTGTTTGGTCCTGCTCTTGGTGGGTGGGTTGACCACCTCTTCCCTCTCCTCATCATTCAGAACCATTTGATCGTGGAGATACGAGAGTATGCCATCCAAACGTCCCAGGCGGGTCTCCAAAGCCATCCTGTGTTTGGTGATGAAGCCTTGACCAGTGGGGATAAAGGTATAGGCAGGAGGGGATACAGAGGAAGGGGGAAAAGTGTATTTTATCTCTTGCATTTAGAAGGAACCTATATGAATGGCTTAGTTATGCATTTAAAATCTAAATGTATTTTACTCATTCATATTCTATATTGTGTTAGAAATGAACCAATATGTACAGTAAATGTTTCTCTCTGATACCATACTCACCACAAGAAGAAAGACAATTCATTTCAATGCAACAAGGGACCTCATTTTGATGATTTCTGCCCGCTTCTGCTCTTAAGAAGGGTTGTCGCCTATGGTCTTCCAATTCAGGTGTGTCTTCTTCACTGACATTATCAGTTGTGTTCTTTAGAGCACTCAGTTCTGCTCGGTATCTGTTATTTTCTTCCTCTAGATGTTGTATCCGTCGGTCTTTTTGTTGACATGCTGGACATTCAGTCTGACCTACACCTGCCACAAAACTCTCTAACTGTAAAGGCAGTCATTGTTGTTCTCCCCCTTAGACGAGAAGGAGCATGGATTGGACCAAGATGCGGATTGAGGGAAATAAGCCATCTTTTAATGAAAAAACAGCAAACAAGACACTACAAACTACAAAACAACAAACGTGACTAACCTTCAACTGTCCTGTGAGGACACAGGAACAAACACCCACAAAACACCAGTGAAACCCTGGCTGCCTTTGTATGACTCTCAATTAGAGACAAACAATACACACCTGTCTCTAATTGAGAATCATACCAGGCCGAACACAAAACCCCACATAGAAATACAAACATAGACAAACCCACCCAACTCACGCCCTGACCAACTAAAATGAATACAAAACAAAGGAAAACAGGTCAGGAACGTGACAGAACCCCCCCCTTAAGGTGCGAACTCCGGGCGCACCAGCACAAAGTCTAGGGGAGGGTCTGGGTGGGCGTCTGTCCACGGTGGCGGCTCTGGCGGTGGACGAGGTCCCCACCCCACCATAATCAATCCCCGCTTCTTTATCCCCCTCCCAATGACCACCCTCCCACTAACCCCACCTAAATGAAGGGGCAGCACCGGGATAAGGGGCAGCACCGGGATAAGGGGCAGCACCGGGACAAGGGGCAGCACCGGGACAAGGGGCAACACCGGGATAAGGGGCAACACCGGGATAAGGGGCAGCACCGGGACAAGGAGCAGCACCGGGACAAGGGGCAGCACCGGGACAAGGGGCAGCACCGGGACAAGGGGCAGCACCGGGACAAGGGGCAGCACCGGGACAAGGGGCAGCACCGGGACAAGGGGCAGCACCGGGACAAGGGGCAGCACCGGGACAAGGGGCAGCACCGGGACAAGGGGCAGCACCGGGATAAGGGGCAGCACCGGGATAAGGACCAGCACCGGGATAAGGGGCGGCAGGTCCTGGCTGAGGGACTCCGGCAGGTCCTGGCTGAGGGACTCCGGCAGGTCCTGGCTGAGTGGCAGCTCCGGACTGTAGGGCAGCTCCGGACTGTAGGGCAGCTCCGGACTGTACGGCAGCTCCGGACTGTAGGGCAGCTCCGGACTGTAGGGCAGCTCCGGACTGTCGGACGTCTCTGGCAGCTCCTGACTGGCGGGCGTCTCTGGCAGCTCCTGACTGGCGGGCGTCTCTGGCAGCTCCTGACTGGCGGGCGTCTCTGGCAGCTCCTGACTGGCGGGCGTCTCTGGCAGCTCCTGACTGGCGGGCGTCTCTGGCAGCTCCTGACTGGCGGGCGTCTCTGGCAGCTCCTGACTGGCGGGCGTCTCTGGCAGCTCCTGACTGGCGGGCGTCTCTGGCAGCTCCTGACTGGCGGGCGTCTCTGGCAGCTCCTGACTGACGGACGGCTCTAGCGGCTCCTGACTGACGGACGGCTCTACTGGCTCGGGACAGACGGGCGGCTCTAATGGCTCGTGGCAGACGGGCGGCTCTAATGGCTCGTGGCAGACGGATGACTCAGACGGCGCTGGGCAGACAGATGGCTCAGACGGCGCTGGGCAGACAGATGGCTCAGACGGCGCTGGGCAGACAGATGGCTCAGACGGCGCTGGGCAGACAGATGGCTCAGACGGCGCTGGGCAGACAGATGGCTCAGACGGCGCTGGGCAGACAGATGGCTCAGACGGCGCTGGGCAGACAGATGGCTCAGACGGAGCTGGGCAGACGGGCCGTTCAGGCACCGCTGGGCAGACGGCAGACTCTGGCCGGCTGAGACGCACTATAGGCCTGGTGCGTGGTACCGGAACTGGAGGTACTGGGCTGAGGGCACGCACCTCAGGGCGAGTGCGGGGAACAGGAACAGGGCACACTGGACTCTCGTGGCGCACTCTAGGCCTGGTGCGTGGTACCGGAACTGGAGGTACCGGGCTGAGGGCACGCACCTCAGGGCGAGTGCGGGGAGAAGGAACAGTGCGTCCAGGGCTCTGGAGACGCACAGGAGGCTTGGTGCGTGGTGCCGGAACTGGAGGCACTGGGCTGGAGACACGCACCATAGGGAGAGTACGTGGAGGAGGAACAGGGCTCTGGAGATGGACTGGAAGCCTGGTGCGTGGTGTAGGCACTGGTGGTACTGAGCTGGGGTGGGAAGGTGGCGCCGGATATACCGGACCGTGAAGGAGGACACGTGCTCTTGAGCACCGAGCCTCCCCAACCCTACCAGGTTGAATGATCCCCGTAGCCCTGCCAGTGCGGCGAGGTGGAATAGCCCGCACTGGGCTATGCAGGCGAACCGGGGACACCACCTGTAAGGCTGGTGCCATGTACGCCGGCCCGAGGAGACGTACTGGAGGCCAGATACGTTGGGCCGGCTTCATGGCATCCGGCTCGATGCCCAACCTAGCCCTCCCAGTGCGGCAAGGTGGAATAGCCCGCACTGGGCTAAGCACGCGTACTGGGGACACCGTGCGCTTCACCGCATAACACGGTGTCTGACCAGTACGACGCCCTCTTACTCCACGGCAAGCCCGGGGAGTTGGCTCAGGTATCCAACCCGGCTTCGCCACACTCCCCTTTAGCCCCCCCCCCCCAATAAATTCTTGGGTGAGCCTCTCGGGCTTCCAGCCTCTCATACGTGCTGCCTCCTCAATCCACCGCTCCTGGGCTGTGGCTGCCTTCTTCACCTTCCGAGAGCGGCGATTCTCTCCAACCCTTCCCCAGGGTCCTTTTCCGTCCATGATCTCCCAAGACCATTCCTCCTGTGTCCAGTGCCTTAGTTCCTTTTCTCTCTCCTCAATCCGCTTGGTCCTGTTGTGGTGGGTGTTTCTGTAAAGGCAGTCATTGTTGTTCTCCCCCTTAGACGAGAAGGAGCATGGATAGGACCAAGATGCGGATTGAGGGAAATAAGCCATCTTTTAATGAAAAAACAGCAAACAAGACACTACAAACTACAAAACAACAAACGTGACTAACCTTCAACTGTCCTGTGAGGACACAGGAACAAACACCCACAAAACACCAGTGAAACCCTGGCTGCCTTTGTATGACTCTCAATTAGAGACAAACAATACACACCTGTCTCTAATTGAGAATCATACCAGGCCGAACACAAAACCCCACATAGAAATACAAACATAGACAAACCCACCCAACTCACGCCCTGACCAACTAAAATGAATACAAAACAAAGGAAAACAGGTCAGGAACGTGACAGAACCCCCCCCTTAAGGTGCGAACTCCGGGCGCACCAGCACAAAGTCTAGGGGAGGGTCTGGGTGGGCGTCTGTCCACGGTGGCGGCTCTGGCGGTGGACGAGGTCCCCACCCCACCATAATCAATCCCCGCTTCTTTATCCCCCTCCCAATGACCACCCTCCCACTAACCCCACCTAAATGAAGGGGCAGCACCGGGATAAGGGGCAGCACCGGGATAAGGGGCAGCACCGGGACAAGGGGCAGCACCGGGACAAGGGGCAACACCGGGATAAGGGGCAACACCGGGATAAGGGGCAGCACCGGGACAAGGAGCAGCACCGGGACAAGGGGCAGCACCGGGACAAGGGGCAGCACCGGGACAAGGGGCAGCACCGGGACAAGGGGCAGCACCGGGACAAGGGGCAGCACCGGGACAAGGGGCAGCACCGGGACAAGGGGCAGCACCGGGACAAGGGGCAGCACCGGGACAAGGGGCAGCACCGGGATAAGGGGCAGCACCGGGATAAGGACCAGCACCGGGATAAGGGGCGGCAGGTCCTGGCTGAGGGACTCCGGCAGGTCCTGGCTGAGGGACTCCGGCAGGTCCTGGCTGAGTGGCAGCTCCGGACTGTAGGGCAGCTCCGGACTGTAGGGCAGCTCCGGACTGTACGGCAGCTCCGGACTGTAGGGCAGCTCCGGACTGTAGGGCAGCTCCGGACTGTCGGACGTCTCTGGCAGCTCCTGACTGGCGGGCGTCTCTGGCAGCTCCTGACTGGCGGGCGTCTCTGGCAGCTCCTGACTGGCGGGCGTCTCTGGCAGCTCCTGACTGGCGGGCGTCTCTGGCAGCTCCTGACTGGCGGGCGTCTCTGGCAGCTCCTGACTGGCGGGCGTCTCTGGCAGCTCCTGACTGGCGGGCGTCTCTGGCAGCTCCTGACTGGCGGGCGTCTCTGGCAGCTCCTGACTGGCGGGCGTCTCTGGCAGCTCCTGACTGACGGACGGCTCTAGCGGCTCCTGACTGACGGACGGCTCTACTGGCTCGGGACAGACGGGCGGCTCTAATGGCTCGTGGCAGACGGATGACTCAGACGGCGCTGGGCAGACAGATGGCTCAGACGGCGCTGGGCAGACAGATGGCTCAGACGGCGCTGGGCAGACAGATGGCTCAGACGGCGCTGGGCAGACAGATGGCTCAGACGGCGCTGGGCAGACAGATGGCTCAGACGGCGCTGGGCAGACAGATGGCTCAGACGGCGCTGGGCAGACAGATGGCTCAGACGGCGCTGGGCAGACAGATGGCTCAGACGGAGCTGGGCAGACGGGCCGTTCAGGCACCGCTGGGCAGACGGCAGACTCTGGCCGGCTGAGACGCACTATAGGCCTGGTGCGTGGTACCGGAACTGGAGGTACTGGGCTGAGGGCACGCACCTCAGGGCGAGTGCGGGGAACAGGAACAGGGCACACTGGACTCTCGTGGCGCACTCTAGGCCTGGTGCGTGGTACCGGAACTGGAGGTACCGGGCTGAGGGCACGCACCTCAGGGCGAGTGCGGGGAGAAGGAACAGTGCGTCCAGGGCTCTGGAGACGCACAGGAGGCTTGGTGCGTGGTGCCGGAACTGGAGGCACTGGGCTGGAGACACGCACCATAGGGAGAGTACGTGGAGGAGGAACAGGGCTCTGGAGATGGACTGGAAGCCTGGTGCGTGGTGTAGGCACTGGTGGTACTGAGCTGGGGTGGGAAGGTGGCGCCGGATATACCGGACCGTGAAGGAGGACACGTGCTCTTGAGCACCGAGCCTCCCCAACCCTACCAGGTTGAATGATCCCCGTAGCCCTGCCAGTGCGGCGAGGTGGAATAGCCCGCACTGGGCTATGCAGGCGAACCGGGGACACCACCTGTAAGGCTGGTGCCATGTACGCCGGCCCGAGGAGACGTACTGGAGGCCAGATACGTTGGGCCGGCTTCATGGCATCCGGCTCGATGCCCAACCTAGCCCTCCCAGTGCGGCAAGGTGGAATAGCCCGCACTGGGCTAAGCACGCGTACTGGGGACACCGTGCGCTTCACCGCATAACACGGTGTCTGACCAGTACGACGCCCTCTTACTCCACGGCAAGCCCGGGGAGTTGGCTCAGGTATCCAACCCGGCTTCGCCACACTCCCCTTTAGCCCCCCCCCAAGAAATTCTTGGGTGAGCCTCTCGGGCTTCCAGCCTCTCATACGTGCTGCCTCCTCAATCCACCGCTCCTGGGCTGTGGCTGCCTTCTTCACCTTCCGAGAGCGGCGATTCTCTCCAACCCTTCCCCAGGGTCCTTTTCCGTCCATGATCTCCCAAGACCATTCCTCCTGTGTCCAGTGCCTTAGTTCCTTTTCTCTCTCCTCAATCCGCTTGGTCCTGTTGTGGTGGGTGTTTCTGTAAAGGCAGTCATTGTTGTTCTCCCCCTTAGACGAGAAGGAGCATGGATAGGACCAAGATGCGGATTGAGGGAAATAAGCCATCTTTTAATGAAAAAACAGCAAACAAGACACTACAAACTACAAAACAACAAACGTGACTAACCTTCAACTGTCCTGTGAGGACACAGGAACAAACACCCACAAAACACCAGTGAAACCCTGGCTGCCTTTGTATGACTCTCAATTAGAGACAAACAATACACACCTGTCTCTAATTGAGAATCATACCAGGCCGAACACAAAACCCCACATAGAAATACAAACATAGACAAACCCACCCAACTCACGCCCTGACCAACTAAAATGAATACAAAACAAAGGAAAACAGGTCAGGAACGTGACACTAACAAGATGTCTTTCTTTCTGATGATCTCTTTCAGTCTCTTTATTTCATCATTTTTCATTTTGATTTTCTCCTCGCAAGACTTCAGCATATCTTGATTTTTCGTTATCTGCATTGCTCTTGACAATATATGTGTGCATTCCTCCAGGGATTCAACTTTGTTTTTAAGGTTTGTTAGAATATTTTTTGCTTCTTGTGAACCTTGAGGAACCATGTTTTTGTCCTGCGTCATGAAATAGATGTGTTCGTTCTCAGCTACCATCTCCTCTACTGTCTTGATAAGCTCTATGCTTTGATTTTTAACCTTCTTTGTACCATAGAGAACGAAAGGCTCCTTTCCACATTGTTCTACTATCTCAGCGAGGCCGTGACCACGGATGTAATCCTTAATGCTGTTGCCAGGTTGCATCTTTTCCCCTCTAGTAAACAATACAAGGGTGTGTTTCCACACGTCCTGAGTAAAAAGTGTGTTCATTTCATTTCCTGTTGTTCTAATGAATTTAGAATCCTCAGAACTTACAGGTAGTTGAATAACTAGAAGAATGGCATGAGGTCCAGGGCTAAACAAGGACTGCACACAATGTATAGTATCTGTTTTAATCAGGTTGCTACTACTATCCAAATGACTAAATGAGCCTGGCGTTCGAACCAAGGTGATGTGTCGGTTTTGTATCTGATTCTCCTTTTTTATATGTGTTTTCTTCAAGCATGTGTTATACCATGAGAAATGTTTTTGTCCCATGATGGCATTTCCGGCGTCATTCTTCCCCATATCTCCAATCAGAACAAGTCGTAAATTGTCTAAAATGACACCTGACAGAGGAAGAACATTTATATAGACAAAAATATAAAAAAGATTACTTTTTAATTCTGCTGACATCATTTAGAGAAGCCGACACCTCAGGTAAAAAGTGTGTTTAAACTCTCCACTAATGCCAATAAGAGTAGCCTACAATTGAAAAATCAGTCCAAAGAAACTTACCCTCATCTGTGTCATCTAGCAATGGGGCTCTCTCACTGTCTGTTCAAAAGGTAACAAAGCAATTAATCATTAAATGTATTAACTCATAACTAAGTATTTTATCTGATTACATTAAATATCAAAATAGGGATTTGTTCAGCAAATAATTATTTTTCAGCATTATTTAAATGAATGAGAGGTTATGCGATTTAGAGTCCATTCTCTTCATTGTCAATACTATTACACTTAAGTGGAGCTATATGAGAAACGCTTTGACTCACCATTTAGAGTACTCTTTATATTTCCCATTTGTGACTACTGTAATAACGTGGAATATTCCAGTTCCAACTTTGGTTAGCAGATCCTCTTTACTATCTTCATTTGAACAGATTACAGAAGCAACCAGTCTGTTTCATATGGGGCATCTAAATGGAAAGGAAATAGTTGTTAGTTTTCGAATCTGAGAAGCTGCTAAAACAAACATTTGAAATATAATATAAAGTCTGTGATACATATATATACACAGTACCAGTCAAAAGTTTGTACACACCTACTAATTCAAGGGTTTTTCTTTATTTTGAATATTTTCTACATTGTAGAATAATAGTGAAGACATCAAACTATGAAATAATCATGTAATAACCCCAAAAGTGTTAATCAAATCATAAAATATTTTAGATTTCAAAGCAGCCACCCTTTGCCTTTATGACAGCTTTGCACATTCTTGGAATTCTCTCAACCAGCTTCACCTAGAATGCTTTTCCAACAGTCATGAAGGAGTTCCCACACATGCTGAGCACTTGCTGGCTGCTTTTTCCTCACTCTGCATTCCAACTCATCCCAAACCATCTCAATTGGGTTGAGGTTGGGTGATTGCGGATACCAGGTCATCTGATGCAGCACTCCATCACTCCCTTTCTTGGTCTAATAGCTCTTACACAGCCTGGAGGTGTGTTTGGTCATTGTCTTGTTGAAAAACTAATGATAGTTCCACTAAGCGCAAACCAGATGGGATGGCGTATCGCTGCAGAATGCTGTGGTAGCCATGCTGATTAAGTGTGCTTTGAATTTTAAATCACAGACAGTGTCACCAGCAAAGCACCCCCACACCATCACAACACCTCCTCCATGCTTCACGGTGGGAACCACACATGCAGAGATCATCGGTTCACCTACTCAGCTCTCACAAAGACACGACGATTGGAACCAAAAATCTCAAATTTGGACTCATCAGACCAAAGGACAGATTTCCATCACTCACATGCCTATCGAATACACAGTGTCTATGGGGTCATATTGCACTTCCCAATGCTTCCACTAGATGTCAACAGTCTTTAGAACCTTGTTTGATGGTTCTACTGTGAAGTGGGGGCGAATGAGAGGGGATTGAGTCAGAGGTCTGCCAGAGAGGCATGAGCTGACCATGCGTGTTCACGTGATAGTTAGCTTGCGTTCCATTGCAATTCTACAGACAAAGGAATTCTCCGGTTAGAACATGATTGAAGATTTATGTTAAAAACATCCTAAAGATTGATTCTATACATCGTTTTACGTTTCTACTGTGACGACCCTCCCACTCTGTCTGCCGTATTCTCTCTTTGTTCTTGTTCCCTTATTAGGATGTCGGTGGGCGAAGTTGGGAGGGTCGTCAGCTACATTGGAAACACCTGGGCCCGGTGTCTCCCAGGATAAATACACCACTTCCCCATTCATGGAGGAGACTCTCTCCATGCAGACACCTTGATAGATTTTGTTGTGTTTTTTTGTGACTTTTTGGTTGTTTGCTTTAGCACCTTTCAACACACCGCATTATCACATTCATGCATGCCAAAACATTCACTTACACTACTGATTACTGATTACACACACCATTGTTAATTGCATTTAGGTTATTTTATTTAATAAATATATTTTTTGTTACTCCTTATCTCCACGTTGTCTCCCTTTTGTTATGGGCTTTGAGCCGGTTTGTGACAAGTGGGGGCTCGTCCGGGATAATTGAACGTATTGGTTTGGGAGAACGTGGAGGTACGTGTTTGGTTTGCATATTTTGTTTGAGTTTGATAGGCCCAGTATTGGTTGCCTTTGTTGTTTGGTTTGTGTGCTGCGTTGGAGAGAGTACATTGGTTAGTTTCCAGTGCTCAGGGTGATTGTCATTTCTTGGGTTGTGGTCTGGTGTGCTCAGCAGAGGGGAAGAGTGAGAATTTTTTTTTTGTAACTATTGCGTCTTTTGTAGATGAGTTCATTCACTTTCCATCAGAGGAATTGTTTAGAATTAGGTACTAAAGAACAGCTGTTGAAAATTGCCGAATACTACAAGGTTGAAATTAGTGATAAACGTCTAAAGAATTCTATTAGGTTGATATTGAAGGCCAATCTGATGGAGAGCGGTATTCTTGAAGTTACCACTGGGCCAGCCTCTGCTGAGGAGTCATCTCCCCGTAATGTTACAATGGCCATGCCATCGGTTAGTCCTAGTAGTCTTCTTTTTGAACAGCAGAAAGAACTGCTTCTGTGACAGCAGCAGCATGATCGTGAGAAGCTAGAGTATGATCGGCAGCATGATCGTGAGAAGCTAGAGTATGATCGTGTAAAGTATGAAAAGGAATTAGATGTGGAGCATGCTAAAATCAAGTTGCAACAAGAACGGATAGAGTTGGTTAGGGAAGGAAAGATTTCAGGGGAGAGTTTGTTCTGGGAAGGTGACCCAGATTTACCTAGGGGTCGTTCCTCTTTTGGTCGTGCCCCGGACACAGTTGATATTGTTGGGAACTTACGGTTATTGCCTCAGTTTAATGAAAAGGACCCTGAGACATTCTTTTCGTTGTTTGAGCGTGTTGCTGACGCTAGGAGTTGGCCTGATTCTGACCGCACCTTAATGTTGCAGTGTGTGCTGACTGGTAAAGCGCAGGAAGCATATTCATCTCTTAGTGTACACGACAGTGCCAGTTATGATAAGGTTAAAACGGCTGTGTTACAAATTTATGAATTGGTCCCTGAGGCTTACCGCCAACGATTTAGAACTTTAAAAAGGGATGATAAACAGACTCATGTTAAGTTTGCGTGACAATTATCTTTACAGTTTAATCGCTGGTGTTCTGCCTCTGCAGTTGTGACTTTCCAAGGGCTGTGTGATCTGATTATGTTAGAGCAATTTAAGGACACAATACCTGATCGTATTGCCACGTATATTAGCGAACGAAAAGTAAAGAATGTCGTTGAAGCTGCGGTTTTGGCGGATGAGTATGTGTTGACTCACAAAAGTGTTTTTGCAGAGCCCCGTATTCGGAATGAGTGGGGGCGTTCGGATAGATTTGGGCTTCGCTCACCGAGATACTTTGGGTCACGGTCAGAGTTAAATTCAACTAGGGTTGAGCCTGACTCCCGTGGTAAAGCTGACTTTGGGCAAGAGTGTCACTACTGTCAAGGTTCAGGTCATTGGAAAAACGAATGTCCACTTCTCAGATCAAAGGGTGCTTACGCTAAATCTAAGCCTACCGCGTTAGCTGCGCCTATTCTACATCAGTTCATTCATGACTCATTGCCTCAGGTCCAGGAGCATGTGAAGGTACATATTGATCCAGACTATTTACCTTTCATTACGGAAGGTTTTGTGTCTATGTTAGGAAGTAAGGACCTAGTGCCAGTGAAGATCCTGAGAGACACAGGTGCCTCTGAATCATTTGTGTTGGAGTCTGTGTTACCCTTTTCTGCCGAGACTGATTCAGGGAATAGTGTTCTAATTAGGGGAATAGGTTTGAACACACTGTCAGTTCCATTGCATAAACTGATGTTGGATTGTGGGCTGGTGAAGGGTGAAGTTGTTGTGGGGGTGCGTCCTTCGTTGCCTATTGAGGGTATCGACGTTATCCTTGGGAATAACTTGGCTGGTGATCGTGTATGGCCTGTCGAGGTTCCATCTCTAGTTGTTTCCACTAAGCCGTCATTTGTTGGGATTCCTGATGAGAGTGTACAGAGTTTCCCAGAGGTGTTCTCTGCGTGTGCAGTGACACGTTCTATGAGCCGTGGCGAACTGGTCACTGCGCCGACTAATAATACAAAGAAGTATGTCCCTGTTTTCCCTGTTATCCCGTTATCTGTAACCCGCTCAGATCTAATCACTGCGCAACGGGATGACTCCACATTAGAAGAGTTGCGTGACCAAATTGTGCCTGTGGAACAGTTGAGAGATGTCGCCCATGGCTATTTTCTCCAAGAGGATGTCCTGATGAGAAAGTGGGTGTCTCATGGTAGTTGTTTTCTGGGGGAGGCAATTAGTCAGGTTGTTGTACCAGTTAAGCTTCGTAAGTTGGTGTTGGAAACTTCTCACAACGACGTTGCAGGACATATGGGGCTGAGGAAAACCTACAATCGCATATTAAGACATTTCTTTTGGCCTAGATTAAAGAGGGATGTTTCTGATTTTATCAAAACTTGTTACACCTGTCAATTAACTGGTAAACCTAATCAAGCTATTAAGCCGGTACCATTGTTTCCTATTCCTGTACTCAGCCAACCTTTTGAGTATCTGATTATTGACTGTGTGGGTCCTCTGCCTCGTTCTAAAAAGGGTAGTAGTTACCTGTTCACTGTGATGTGTCAGACCACTAGGTTTCCTGCTGTCTATCCTCTCCGGTCTATCACGACTAAGTCTGTGTTAAAAGCTTTGACTCAGTTTCTCTCAATGTTTGGAATACCTAAGGTCATTCAGAGTGATCAAGGTTCTAATTTCACCTCTAATCTGTTTGGTCAGGTTCTCCAACAGCTCCATATTAATCACAATTTGTCTAGCGCCTAGTGCAAAGTCAAGGAGCACTGGAACGTTTCCATCAAACACTTAAGTCTTTGTTGAGAGCTTATTGTACTGAGATGGATAATGATTGGGAGGAGGGGTTGCCTTGGTTACTGTTAGCCGCTAGGGAGGTTTCACAGGAGAGCACGGGTTTCAGTCCAAATGACCTTGTGTTTGGACATAAGGTGCGTGGACTTTTATCTGTTCTCCAGGATGACTGGAAGTCTCCCGAGCCTCCTCAGTCCCTGTTATCGTATGTGTGTGGTTTCCGGCGACGCCTGTACGCTGCTTGTGAAATGGCTAAAGAGAAGTTATCTTCTTCACAGGAGAGGATGAAGGGCATATTTGATCGCCGAACTGAGCCTCGTCACTTTAGTCCGGGTGACCAGGTTCTTGCTCTGCTGCCAATTGTTGGTTCTCCTTTTCAAGCCAAGTTTCAAGGTCCATATACAGTGGTGCGCCAGTACACTGAGCAAAATTATCTAGTTGCCACTCCAGAACGGAGGAAAGCACACCAGCTGTGCCATGTAAATTTGTTAAAACCCTATTATGCACGTTCCTCTGAGAATGAACAGTGGGAGTCTACAGAGGATGGTAAACCTGTTCTTTTGGCTGATACCGTTGTTTCCTTGGGTTTTTGTCATGCTAGATCTGTGCATGAGGAGGAAGATGTGCCTGGTCCTGACGATTGTATATTGCAGGGTAGGTTGAAAAATTCAGAGACAATGGATATTTTAGACAGTCTTCTCACTCACCTACCTGTTGATGGGAGGAAAGAGATGGTTGGTCTGATTCGGAGATTTCCAGGATTGTTTTCTGATACACCTACACGTACAAACTTAATAGAACATGATATTGACATTGGAGATGCTGACCCCATTCGTCAGCGGTTCTATAGAGTTTCTTCAGAGAAACTGCGTTGTCTGGATGCTGAGATCAGGTACATGCTGGAGAGTAAGATAGCAGAGCCTTCTTTCTCCAGTTGGGCTTCTCCCTGTATCTTGGTCAGTAAACCGGATGGGACAAACATCTTTTTTATGGACTACTGTAAGGTAAACTGTGTCACTAAGCCAGATTCATTTCCTCTTCCTCGGATGGAGGACTGCGTTGATCAAGTCGGAGCAGCTAGGTTTGTAAGCAAATTTGACCTGTTAAAAGGCTATTGGCAGGTGCCACTGACGACTAGGGCACGTGAAATCTCTGCCTTTATTACACCCTTTGGTCTGTACTCGTATTCGGTTATGAGTTTCGGTCTGCGTAATGCACCTGACACTTTTCAGCGACTTATGAACAGGGTTGTCGCCGGTCTGACCGGGTGCGCTGTTTATTTGGATGATGTAGTGATATATGCAGATACTTGGGAAGAACATCTGTCCCGTATTCAATCCTTGTTCGAACGTCTGGCTGCGGGTCACCTCACGATCAATCTGGCTAAATGTGAGTTTGCTCAGGCGACCGTTACATACCTTGGAAAGGTGGTTGGGCAGGGTGAAGTGCGTCCTGTTCGGGCTAAAGTGGTAGCTATTGATGCTTTTCCACCACCAACTACTAAAAAGGAACTGATGCGTTTCTTGGGCATGATTGGTTATTACCGTAGTTTTTGTAATAACTTCTCTACTGTGGTCGCTCCCTTGACAGATATGCTGAAAGCAAAGGCTGTTTACGTTTGGTCTACTCGTGGTCAACACGCTTTTGAAGAGGCAAAGAGGTTGCTTACCTCAACTCTGGTGCTGGCTGCTCCTCGCGTGGATTTGTCATTTACCTTGCAGGTGGATGCTAGTCATGTGGGAGCAGGTGCAGTTTTTCTGCAAGCAGACGTGTCTGGGGTTGAGAGGCCTGTTAGTTTCTTTTCCAAAAAGTTTAACGATTATCAGTTGAACTATTCGGTTATTGAAAAGGAAGTGCTAGCACTCATCTGGGCGCTACAACACTTCGAAGTGTATGTCGGGTCGGGGGTAGTACCTATTGTGGTCTACACCGACCATAACCCTCTCACTTTTTTGAGGTCCATGATGTGTCCGAACCAGAGGATAATGAGATGGTGTTTAATTTTACAATCATTCCATCTCGATGTGCGGCACATCCGGGGGACTGAAAACGTGATTGCTGATGCGCTCTCTCGTGCGCCCTGTTGCTGATTGTTTGTATTGTCAGGTTCTGTCTTTCCTGTCTATTCCCTCCTGGTCTTGTGTTATCTTTCCTCTTAAATGTTGCTTCCTATGCACTAAGGTTGCTGAGGTTTGGGGAGTCTTCTTTCCTCTTAAATATTGCTTCCCGTGCGCAAAGGTTGCTGAGGTCTGGGGAGGAGGGGGTTGGCTGGGGCAAATTGGAAGTGTGCACACGTAACCCCTTATCAATTTGGGACGCAGAGGCTGGTATGTTGTTCCGGGGTCCTTGTTGGTCCCCGGTTTTATGGGGGGGAATGTGACGACCCTCCCACTCTGTCTGCCGTATTCTCTCTTTGTTCTTGTTCCCTTATTAGGATGTCGGTGGGCGAAGTTGGGAGGGTCGTCAGCTACATGGGAAACACCTGGGCCCGGTGTCTCCCAGGATAAATACACCACTTCCCCATTCATGGAGGAGACTCTCTCCATGCAGACACCTTGATAGATTTTGTTGTGGTTTTTTGTGACTTTTTGGTTGTTTGCTTTAGCACCTTTCAACACACCGCATTATCACATTCATGCATGCCAAAACATTCACTTACACTACTGATTACTGATTACACACACCATTGTTAATTGCATTTAGGTTATTTTATTTAATAAATATATTTTTTGTTACTCCTTATCTCCACGTTGTCTCCCTTTTGTTACGCGCTTTGAGCCGGTTCGTGACACTATGGACTGTAACTGAACTTTTTGACTTTTCGTCTGCACCTAGTGATCGTGTCTCATGAATTTTGATTACTGGGCTAAACACGCGAACAAAAAGGAGGTATTTGGACATAAATGATGGACGTTATCGAACAAAACAAACATTTACTGTGGAACTGGGATTCCTGGGAGTGCATTCTGATGAAGATCATCAAAGGTAAGTGAATATTTATAATGCTATTTCTGACTTCTGTTGACTACACAACATGGCGGATATCTGTTTGGGTTGTTTTGGTCTCTGAGTGCTGGACTCAGATTATTGCATGGTGTACCTTTTCCGTAAAGTTTTTTTGAAATCTGACACAGCGGTTGCATTAAGGAGAAGTGGATTTAAAAACATCTTGTCACTACAGGCGGTGCTGTTTCAACTTCGACATTTTGCGTCTCCAAATTAAACTGCCTCGTACTCAATTCTTGCTCGTACAATATGCATATTATTATTTCTATTGGATAGAAAACAATCTCTAGTTTCTAAAACCGTTTGAATTATGTCTGTGGGTGAACCAGAACTCTTTCTACAGCGAAAATCATGACAGGACATGCGAAGGTCTGAAAACTAGGCTCTGATCTCGGATCAGTTTAAAACTCTGTGTGTGCCCTATGGATCGAAATGAACTGCACCCGCCTTCCCCTGGATGTCAGTAACCAATGAGAAGTGGAATGGAATCTCTACGTATTTCTCAGAGTTTATAAAAGGCAATGGAGTGACATGTACGTTCTTTTGGACGCTCGCCAAGGCGCAAGAGGGGACATCAGAATGGCATGTTGAATAGCTCTTGTTATCGGGCTAAGATATATCCGTCTGTGATTTAATTCGAAATAGGTGTTAGAAACATCATAACGAAGTTATTTGAAACCGATTTATATCAGTTTATGCGAGTATATTGCTATTTTCGGAATTTTCGTAGTATTGCGTTTGAGGATTTGGACATGTGTGTGCCAGGTAGCTACTGTTAGTTGCTAGTTCCGAAGTTGAAGTGGACGATTTACAACAAAGCAACGATTATTTTGGACAAAAGGACACCTTGCCCAAGATTCTGATGGAAGCTCGTCCAAAGGTAAGAACTATTTATGATTTTATTCCGTATTTGTGGAAAAATGTAAACGCATTTTTCGGACAATATTGCGGCACTAGTCTGGCTGTAACGCACACTGTATGTCTAGTAAGGTTAATTTTAAAAATCTAAATCAGCGGTTGCATTAATAACCAATGCACAGCATTAATAACCAATGCACAGCTTGGACAGCTTTCATTAGCTGTCCAACCTGTATTTTTTTAGTCAATCTAATCGATAAATAATCGTAAACTTAGGTGCCCTTCCAAGATGGCGCCGACCAGAATGCATGCCATGTTTTGACTGATTACATAGCATAACCACGATTTGTGATGCTAAATATGCACATTTTCGTACAAACTCTTTATGCATTGTGTAATATGATGTTACAGGACTGTCATCTGAAGAATTCTGAGAAGGTTAGTGAAAAAATTTATATATTTTGGTGGTGATAACGTTATTGCGCTTTTTGCCTCAAATCAATGCTGGGGTGATGTTAGCTCATGTGGTATGCTAATATAACGATATATTGTGTTTTCGCTGTAAAACACTTAGAAAATCTGAAATATTGTCTGGATTCACAAGATGTTGGGCTTTCATTTGCTGTACGCTGTGTATTTTTCAGAAATGTTTTAAGATGAGTAATTAGGTAATACACGTTGCTCTCTGTAGTTATTCTAGTCGCTTTGGGTGAGTTTTGTGATAGTGGCTGCAATGGTAAACTGTGATTTATACCTGAAAAATGCACATTTTTCTAAAAAAACATATGCTATACCATAAATATGTTATCAGACTGTCATCTTATGAAGTTGTTTCTTGGTTAGTGGCTATATATATCTTTATTTAGTCGAATTAGTGATAGCTACTGATGGAGTAAAAAAATGGTGGACAAAAAAAAGTTGTGTCTTTTGCTATGGTGGTTAGCTAATAGAAATACATATTTTGTCTTCCCTGTAAAACATTTAAAAAATCGGAAATGATGGCTGGATTCACAAGATCTGTATCTTTCATTTGGTGTCTTGGACTTGTGATTTCATGAACATTTGATTATATGATATCCCTGTGGCTTTAGGCTAGGCTATGCTAGTCAGCTTTTTTGATGGGGGGGGATCCCGGATCCGGGTTTGTGACTCGTTAGAGGTTAAAATGCATAACAGTTGGATCTTTTAGCAACGTTTATTATGAGTATTTCTGTAAATTGATGTGGCTCTCTGCAAAATCACCGGATGTTTTGGAACTACTGAGCATAACGCGTCAATGTAAACTCGGATTTTTGGATATAAATATGAACTTCACCGAACAAAACATACATGTATTGTGTAACATGAAGTCCTATGAGTGTCATCTGATGAAGATCATCAAAGGTTAGTGATTAATTTTATCTATATTTCTGCTTTTTGTGACTCCTCTCTTTGGCTGGAAAAATGGCTGTGTTTTTCCTTGACTTGGCTCTGACCTAACATAATCGTTTGGTGTGCTTTCGTCGTAAAGCCTTTTGAAATCGGACACTGTGGCTGGATTACAACAATTGTATCTTTAAAATGGTGTAAAATACTTGTATGTTTGAGGAATTTTAATTATGGGATTTCTGTTTTGAATTTGGCGCCCTGCAGTTTCACTGGCTGTTGACGAGGTGGGACGCTAACGTCCCACATACCCTAGAGAGGTTTAAGTACTTTACACCACTGCTGACTACTCCAGAGGTGGTCAGGGAGATCTGATCACAATCAGATCTCAATGGGTATTTCAGATTTGAAATTGGTATTTTAATCTATACCTGTATGGAAATCCGGGCACAACCAGAATGTGGACAACAAAAGTGCCAAAATGGCGTCGACAGAGAGGGCTGCCTTGCTTAGTCCTTAGGAAACTGTGCAGTATTTTTTTGTTTATGTATTATTTTTTACACTGTTAGCCCAGAAAATCTTAAGTGTTATTGCATACAGCCAGAAAGAACTATTGGATATCAGTGTGATGTCAATTTACCAGCACAAACAGCACTACAACTAGGAATATGACTTTCCCAAAGCAGATCCTTTGTCCGCACCACCCAGGGCATTCGAACTGATTCCAGAGGCCGACCCAAAACAACGCAGCCGGAGAAGACCGACCCGGAGCGGCCTTCTAGTGAGACTTCGGAGGAGCACACACCACCCACGTCTTCCAAGTATATTACTTGCTAATGTCCAGTCCCTAGTTAACAAAGTCAATGAAATAAGGGCAACGGTTGCTTTCCATAGAGACAGCAGGGATTGTAACATACTCTGTTTCACGGAAACATGGCTCTCTTGGGATATGCTGTCGGAGTCAATACAGCCAATGGGATTTTCAGTGCAACGCACCAACAGGAATAAACAACTCTCCGGGAAGAAGAAGGGCGGGGGTGTATGTTTCATGATTAACGACTCATGGTGTAATTGTAACAACATACAGGAACTCAA
Organism: Salvelinus fontinalis; assembly: GCF_029448725.1. Taxonomy (NCBI): domain Eukaryota; kingdom Metazoa; phylum Chordata; class Actinopteri; order Salmoniformes; family Salmonidae; genus Salvelinus; species Salvelinus fontinalis. Next base: position 18,846,150 of record NC_074700.1, on the reverse strand, counting down.
GTCCTTTTGTTCACCTAACCTAGAATTCATCACAGTCAAATGCAGACCGTATTATCTCCCAAGAGAACTCTCTTCGGTTATTGTCACAGCCGTGTATATTCCTCCTCAAGCCTATACCAAGACGGCCCTGAAGGAACTTCACGCAAACTGAAACCATATATCCTGAGGCTGCATTTATTGTAGCTGGGGGTTTTAACAAAGCAAACTTGAGAACAAAGCTACCTAAATTCTACCAGCATATCGAATGCAGCATTGGATCATTGCTATTCTAACTTCCGCGATGCATACAAGGCCCTCCCCCGTCCTTAGGTCTATTCAACGATGGTCTGACTAATCGTAATCGACGCTTCAAGATTGTTTTGATCATGTGGATTGGGATATGGTCCGGGTAGCCTCAGAGAATAACATTGACGTATACGCTGACTCAGTGAGTGACTTTATATGGAAGTGTATAGGAGATGTTGTACCAACTGTGACTATTAAAATCTTCCTTAACCCGAAACCGTGGATAGATGGCAGCATATTCGCAAAACTGAAAGCGCGTACCACTGCATTTAACTATAACAAGGCAACTGGGAATATGGCTGAATACAAACAGTGTAGTTATTCCCTCCGTAAGGCAATCAAACAAGCAAAATGCCAGTATAGAGACAAAGTGGAGAAGCAATTCAACTGCTCAGACACGAGACGTATGTGGCAGGGTCTACAGACAATCACGGACTACAAAAGGAAAACCAGCCACGTCACGAACACCGACGTCTTGCTTCCAGACAAACTAAACAACTTCTTTGCCCGCTTTGAGGATAATACAGTGCCACCAACGCGGCCTGCTACCAAGGACTGTGGGCTCTCCTTCTCCATGGCCGACGTGAGTAAGACATTTAAACGTGTTCACCCTCGCAAGGCTGCCGGCCCAGACGGCATCCCTAGCCGCGTCCTCAGAGCATGCGCAGACCAGCTGGCTGGTGTGTTTACGGACATATTCAATCAATCCCTATCCCAGTCTGTTGTCCCCACATGCTTCAAGATGGCCACCATTTTTCCTGTACCCAAGAAGGCAAAGGTAACTGAACTAAATGACTATCGCCCCGTAGCACTCACTTCTGTCATCATGAAGTGCTTTGAGAGACTAATCAAGGATAATAACACCTCCATCTTACCTGTCACCCTAGACCCACTTCAATTTGCTTACCACCCCAATAGGTGCACAGACGATGCAATCGCCATCACACTGCACACTGCCCTATCCCATCTGGACAAGAGGAATACCTATGTAAGAATGCTGTTCATTGACTATAGCTCAGCATTCAACACCATAGTACCCTCCAAGCACATCATTAAGCCTGAGGCCTTGGGTCTCAACCCCACCCTGTGCAATTGGGTCCTGGACTTCCTGACTCACTGTTCATCCACAATTGCGTGGCCATGCATGCCTCCAACTCAATCATCAAGTTTGCAGAAAACACTACAGTGGTAGGCTTGATTACCAACAACGACGAGACGGCCTACAATGAGGAGGTGAGGGCCCTCGGAGTATGGTGTCAGGAAAATAACCTCACACTCAACGTCAACAAAACAAAGGAAATGATCGTGGACTTCAGGAAACAGCAGAGGGAGCACCCCCCTATCCACATCGACGGGACAGTAGTGGAGAGGGTAGTAAGTTTTAAGTTCCTCGGCGTACACATCACGGACAAACTGAATTGGTACACCCACACAGACAGCGTGGTGAAGAAGGCGCAGCAGCGCCTCTTCAACCTCAGGAGGCTGAAGAAATTCGGCTTGTCACCAAAAGCACTCACAAACTTCTACAGATGCACAATCGAGAGCATCCTGTCGGGCTGTATCACCGCCTGGTACGGCAACTGCTCCACCCACAACCGTACGGCTCTCCAGAGGGTAGTGAGGTCTGCACAACGCATCACCGGGGGCAAACTACCTGCCCTCTAGGACACCTACACCACCCGATGTCACAGGAAGGCCATAAAGATCATCAAGGACAACAGCCACCCGAGCCACTGCCTGTTCACCCCGCTATCATCCAGAAGGCGAGGTCAGTACAGGTGCATCAAAGCAGGGACCGAGAGACTGAAAAACAAATTCTATCTCAAGGCCATCAGACTGTTAAACAGCCACCACTAACATTGAGTGGCTGCTGCCAACATACTGACTCAACTCCAGCCACTTTAATAATGGAAAAAGTAATGGAAAAAAATTTCACTAGCCACTTTAAACAATGCCACTTAAAAACTTCTTATGGCTGCAGGGGCAGTATTGAGTAGCTTGGATGGAAGGTGCCCAGAGGTGCCCAGAGTAAACGGCCTGCTCCTCAGTCTCAGTTGCTAATATATGCATATTATTATTAGTATTGGATAGAAAACACTCTGAAGTTTCTAAAACGGTTTGAATGATGTCTGTGAGTATAACAGAACTCATATGGTAGGCAAAAACCTGAGAAGAAATCCAAACAGGAAGTGAGAAATCTGAGGTTGGTCGATTTTCAACTCAAGCCCTATTGAATTCACATTGGGATATGAATGAAGTTGCTCTTCCTAGAGCTTCCACTAGATGTCAACTGTCTTTAGAAACTTGAAGAAGCTTTTACTGTGTTGTGGGACTAAATAAGAGCTGAATGAGTCAGCTTACTGGCAGAGAGCCATTTCCTGGTCATGCGCATTCCACATGATATCGCCCTGCGTTCTGTTGCTCCTGTAGACACAAAGGAATTCTCCGGTTGGACCTTTATTGAAGATTTATGATAACATCCTAATGTTACGCCAAGACGGCGTAGCAGTGTAGACGTCTTTGTCCTGTCGTGTCCCGTGTCCCTTGTATATATCTTTTTACATCTTTTTCTTCGCATATCTTTTAAAAATACTTTCTTAAACCTCAACTTCTAAATACTCTCCTGCAACCCGCCTCACCCAATGTGGCGTGGATCTGCTTTTTTCTAAAGTATTTCTATTTACTTCTGATCTGGAATCCATCTACTGAAGATAGCCAGCTAACTGCCTACCAGCTATCAGTTAGCAAACCATTGCTAGCGGTCATCAGCGAACCTTTAGCTCGGAAAGCTCTCGCTAGTTCGAACAACGTGACTAAAACCAGAGCATAACGGACCTATTTCTCTCCATATCCCCGGATTCCTACCGCAAACTCTGAACATTTTCATCTGGATCTTCGCAACTAGCTAACCACAATCCCGGGTGACCACTCCTGGCTAGCGTTTCCATCCCGGAGCAGGCACCGGAGCAGGCACCAATTAGCCTGAAGCTAATTGGCTAGGGCTCCTGTGCTACCACTGAAGCCCACTCCTGGGCTACAAGACCCGGACCCATTTACTGCCGGTACGGAGCACGGAACCCCGCCTATCCTCTACGACTGGAATACCGACATAATCTGCCCGGGGACTCCAACAGGCCCCTCAGGCGTGACGCCCGCTGAAGGCCCATTCTGCTAACCTACTAGGCCTGTTAGCTACCTAGAGATACCTGGAACCCCACTAATTCCACGACTGGTCTATCGACGTCACCGCACGAAGAGGCAAAAACAGACTTCCCCCCCATCGCGACGTCCCCCAAAGGCTAACTTGCCTGCCCCGGTCTGCTAACTGCTAGCTTATCTTGCAGCTAGCGCAGCCAGGAAGCTAGCACCAGTTAGCAAACACAATTCTACAATTCACAACCTCTCTTTCGCCATCGCTATCCGGCTTGGATTCTCTGTCGACACGACCACGTCTGGTTTGCAGACGTGCCCTCAACCGGTGCCCTCAACCGGCCTTCGTCTGAGCAGACCCCCTCCGTCTGAGCAGACCACCCCCCCGGGCTACTAACTTTAAACGCGTGCTAGCTTAGTGGAGGCCTCACTACTCCATCTACGGCTGCCCCCTGGACACTATGATCACTTGGCTACATAGCTGATGCCTGCTTGACTGTCCATTAATTCACGGTACTCCATTCTGTTTATTTGTGTTTTATCTGTCGGCTCTGTGCCTTAACTCAGGATCTGTGTGTAGTTAATCCGACCCTCTCTGCCCAGTCGTCGCCATTTTTACCTTCTGTTGCTGTGTTAGCTGACTAGCTGCTGTTATTTCACCTGCTGTTTTAGCTAGCTCTCCCAATCATGACCTGCAATCACTTTATGCCTTATTGTATGTCTCTCTCTAATATCAATATGCCTTACATACTGTTGTTCAGGCTAGTTATCATTGTTTTGGTTTGCAATGGACCCCGTAGTTCCACTCTCCGTACCTCTGATACCTCCTTTGTCCCACCCCCCACACATGCGGTGACCTCACCCATTGAGACCAGCATGTCCAGAGATACAACCTCTCTTATCATCACCCAGTGCCTGGGCTTGCCTCCGCTGTACCCGTGCCCCACCATACCCTGGTCTGCACATTATGCCCAGAATCTATTCTACCACGCCCATAAATCTGCTCCTTTTATTCCTTGTCCCCAACGCTCTAGGCGACCAGTTTTGATAGCCTTTAGCCGCACCCTCATCCTACTACTCCTCTGTTCCTCGGGTGATGTGGAGGTAAACCCAGGCCCTGCATGTCCCCAGTCACCCTCATTTGTTGACTTCTGTGATCGAAAAAGCCTTGGCCTCATGCATGTCAACATCAGAAGCCTCCTCCCCAAGTTTGCCTTACTCACCGCTTTAGCACACTCTGCCAACCCTGATGTCCTTGCCGTGTCTGAATCCTGGCTTAGGAAGGCCATTAAAAACTCTGAGATTTCCATACCCAACTATAACACTTTCCGTCAAGATAGAACTGCCAAAGGGGGAGGAGTTGCAATCTACTGCAGAGATAGCCTGCAAAGTTCTGTCATACTTTCCAAGTCTATGCCCAAACAGTTCGAACTTCTAATTTTAAAAATTAATCTCTCCAGAAATAAGTCTCTCACTGTTGCCGCCTGCTACCGACCCCCCTCAGCTCCCAGCTGTGCCCTGGACACCATCTGTGAATTGATCGCTCCCCATCTAGCTTCAGAGTTTGTTCTGTTAGGTGACCTAAACTGGGATATGCTTAACACCCCGGCAGTCCTACAATCTAAGCTTGATGCCCTCAATCTCACACAAATCATCAAGGAACCCACCAGGTACAACCCTAAATCCGTAAACATGGGCACCCTAATAGACATTATCCTGACCAACTTGCCCTCCAAATACACCTCTGCTGTCTTCAATCAAGATCTCAGCGATCACTGCCTCATTGCCTGTATCCGCCACGGGTCCACGGTCAAACGACCACCCCTCATCACTGTCAAACGCTCCCTGAAACACTTCTGCGAGCAGGCCTTTCTAATCGACCTGGCCCGGGTACCCTGGAAGGATATTGACCTCATCCCGTCAGTTGAGGATGCCTGGTCATTCTTTAAAAGTTACTTCCTCACCATATTAGACAAGCATGCTCCGTTCAAAAAATTCAGAACCAAGAACAGATATAGCCCTTGGTTCACTCCAGACCTGACTGCCCTCGACCAGCACAAAAACATCCTGTGGCGAACTGCAATAGCATCGAAGAGCCCCCGTGATATGCAACTGTTCAGGGAAGTCAGGAACCAATACACGCAGTCAGTCAGGAAAGCAAAGGCCAGCTTTTTCAAGCAGAAATTTGCATCCTGTAGCTCTAACTCCAAAAAGTTCTGGGATACTGTAAAGTCCATGGAAAACAAGAGCACCTCCTCCCAGCTGCCCACTGCACTGAGGCTAGATAACACGGTCACCACTGATAAGTCCGTGATAATCGAAAACTTCAACAAACATTTCTCAATGGCTGGCCTTGCCTTCCACCTGGCGAATCCAACCTTGGCCAACAGCCCCGCCCCCCCGCTGCTACTCGCCCAAGCCTCCCCAGCTTCTCCTTTACCCATATCCAGATAGCAGATGTTCTGAAAGAGCTGGAAAACCTGGACCCATACAAATCAGCTGGGCTTGACAATCTGGGCCCCCTATTTCTGAAACTGTCCCCTGCCATTGTCGCACCCCCTATTACCAGCCTGTTCAACCTCTCCTTCGTATCATCTGAGATCCCCAAGGATTGGAAAGCTGCCGCTGTCATCCCCCTCTTCAAAGGGGGAGACACCCTGGACCCAAACTGTTACAGACCTATATCCATCCTGCCCTGCCTAGCTAAGGTCTTCGAAAGCCAAGTCAACAAACAGATCACTGACCATCTCGAATCCCACCGTACCTTCTCCGCTGTGCAATCCGGTTTCCGAGCCGGTCACGGGTGCACCTCAGCCACGCTCAAGGTACTAAACGATATCATAACCGCCATCGATAAAAGACATTACTGTGCAGCCGTCTTCATTGACCTGGCCAAGGCTTTCGACTCTGTCAATCACCATATTCTTATCGGCAGACTCAATAGCCTCGGTTTTTCTAATGACTGCCTTGCCTGGTTCACCAACTACTTTGCAGACAGAGTTCAGTGTGTCAAATCGGAGGGCATGTTGTCCGGTCCTCTGGCAGTCTCTATGGGGGTACCACAGGGTTCAATTCTCGGGCCGACTCTTTTCTCTGTATACATCAATGATGTTGCTCTTGCTGCGGGCGATTCCCTGATCCACCTCTACGCAGACGACACCATTCTGTATACTTCCGGCCCTTCCCTGGACACTGTGCTATCTAACCTCCAAACGAGCTTCAATGCCATACAACACTCCTTCCGTGGCCTCCAACTGCTCTTAAACGCTAGTAAAACCAAATGCATGCTTTTCAACCGTTCGCTGCCTGCACCCGCACGCCCGACTAGCATCACCACCCTGGACGTTCCGACCTAGAATATGTGGACATCTATAAGTACCTAGGTGTCTGGCTAGACTGCAAACTCTCCTTCCAGACTCATATCAAACATCTCCAATCCAAAATCAAATCTAGAGTCGGCTTTCTATTCCGGAACAAAGCCTCCTTCACTCACGCCGCCAAACTTACCCTAGTAAAACTGACTATCCTACCGATCCTCGACTTCGGCGATGTCATCTACAAAATAGCTTCCAATACTCTACTCAGCAAACTGGATGCAGTTTATCACAGTGCCATCCGTTTTGTTACTAAAGCACCTTATACGACCCACCACTGCGACCTGTATGCCCTAGTCGGCTGGCCCTCGCTACATGATCGTCGTCAGACCCACTGGCTCCAGGTCGTCTACAAGGCTATGCTAGGCAAAGTGCCGCATTATCTCAGTTCACTGGTCACGATGGCTACACCCACCCGTAGCACGCGCTCCAGCAGGTGTATCTCACTGATCATCCCTAAAGCCAAAACCTCATTTGGACGCCTTTCCTTCCAGTTCTCTGCTGCCTGCGACTGGAACGAATTGCAAAAATCTCTGAAGTTGGAGACTTTTATCTCCCTCAACAACTTTAAAAATCTGCTATCCGAGCAGCTAACCGATCGCTGCAGCTGTACATAGTCCATCTGTAAACTACCCACCCAATTTACCTACCTCACCCCATACTGCTTTTATTTATTTACTTTTCTGCTCTTTTGCACACCAGTATCTCTTCTTGCACATGATCATCTGATGATTTATCACTCCAGTGTTAATCTGCTAAATTGTAATTATTCGATTTATTGCCTACCTCATGCCTTTTGCACACATTGTATATAGATTCTCTTTTTTCTACCATGTTATTGACTTGTCTATTGTTTACTCCATGTGTAACTCTGTGTTGTTGTCTGTTCACACTGCTATGCTTTATCTTGACCAGGTCGCAGTTGCAAATGAGAACTTGTTCTCAACTAGCCTACCTGGTTAAATAAAGGTGAAAAAAAAAAAAAAAAAAAAAAAAAAAAAATGATTCTATACTTAGTTTGAAATGTTTCTTCGACCTGTAATGTAACTTTTTGAAGTTTTTGTCCGAAGTAATGCACGAGCATTTGGATATGTGTACCTAATGCTAACAAAAGTAGCTACTTGGACATAAATAACGGACATTATCGAACAAATCAAGCATTTATTGTGGAACTGCGATTCCTGGGAGTGCATTCTGATGAAGATCATCAAAGGTAAGGGAATATTTACCATGTAATTTCTGGTTTCTGTTGACTCCAACATGACGGCTAATTTGATTAATTTTCTGAGCGCCGTCTCAGATTATTGCATGGTTTGCTTTTTCCCTAATTAAAAAAAAATAATCTGACACAGCGGTTGCATTAAGGAGAGGTATATCTATAATTCCATGTGTATAACTTGTATAATCATCTACATTTATGATGAGTATTTCTGTTGAATCGATGTGGCTATGCAAAATCACTGGATGTTTTTGGAACTAGTGAACGTAACGCGCCAATGTAAACTCAGATTTTTTTATATAAATAGGAACTTTATCAAACAAAACATACATGTATTGTGTAACATGAAGTCCTATGAGTGTCATCTAATAAAGATCATCAAAGGTTAGTGATTCATTTTATCTCTATTTGTGCTTTTTGTGACTCCTCTCTTTGGCTGGAAAAATGGCTGTGTTTTTCTGTGGCTTGGTGGTGACCTAACATAATCATTTGTGGTGCTTTCGCTGTAAAGCATATTTGAAATCGGACACTGTGGTGGGATTAACAACAAGATTACCTTTAAAACGGTATAAGATACTTGTATGTTTGAGGAATTTTAATTATGAGATTTCTGTTGTTTTGAATTTTTTATTTATTTATTTTTTTTTTTTTATCCCATTTTCTCCCCAAATTTCGTGTATCCAATCGCTAGTAATTACTATCTTGTCTCATCGCTACAACTCCCATACGGGCTCGGGAGAGACCAAGGTCGAAAGCCATGCGTCCTCCGAAGCACAACCCAACCAAGCCGCACTGCTTCTTAACACAGCGCGCCTCCAACCCGGAAGCCAGCCGCACCAATGTGTCGGAGGAAACACCGTGTACCTGGCCCCCTTGGTTAGCGCGCACTGTGCCCGGCCCGCCACAGGAGTCGCTGGAGCGCGATGAGACAAGGATATCCCTTCCGGCCAAACCCTCCCTAACCCGGACGACGCTATGCCAATTGTGCGTCGCCCTACGGACCTCCCGGTCGCGGCTGGCTGCGACAGAGCCTGGGCGCGTTCCCAGAGACTCTGGTGGCGCAGCTCTAGACCACTGCTCCACCCGGGAGGCCCTGCCCTAAGAAGTTTTTAATGTTGTGTAATAATGTTTACATACCCTACATTACTCATCTCATATGTATATACTGTACTCTATACCATCTACTGCATCTTGCCTATGCCGTTCTGTACCATCACTCATTCATATATTTTTATGTACATATTCTTCATCCCTTTACACTTGTGTGTATAAGGTAGCTGTTGTGAAATTGTTAGGTTAGATTACTCGTTGATTATTACTGCATTGTCGGAACTAGAAGCACAAGCATTTCGCTACACTTGCATTAACATCTGCTAACCATGTGTATGTGACAAATAAAATTTTGATTTGATTTGAATGATTATGAACATGGTCTTTTGCCTGCTAGTGCCTGCAATAGAGTGAAGAAAACGTCATGACAACAATAACGTCTAATGTAACTGGCCCCTCTAACAGTACAACTGGCCCCAGCTTGGCCCCCCCAGGAGTAATGGTCTAGAACCGCCACTGAATGGTTGGTAGATGCTGCATGGATGATTCACCGGTAAAACTTGAAGAATTATCATTTACGATTGACAGTGAGAAATGTGAAGGGAAGGAGAACACAAAACTGTTTGCATAAAGTAGAGGTAAAGAAACGTCTTAATATCATCATCTGACTCTAGTACAGTCTGAAACGTACATGTTTTACTGTGACTGCCTCCCATTCTTCAATGTCATGTAAGATTCTTGTTTAAAATCCACTGGAACCCCAGGAACTACGGCGATTTCCATTTGATCGAAGACAATGGCAAACGGGTTGTTTATATCAATCTATAGAGAGAGGGCACATTGGGATTTAGTCAGGCAAGGAAAATGTCAAGCTTTAGGTATAAATCCCCAGTGCTTTCACAAGTGGTACAGAACTTTACTTTCGAGCATGGTTGGCTATTGAATGAGCAATGGATAAATGATAGCCTAATATCTGTTACCGGGAATAAACCAGTCATGTCAGAAAAGGTGAGACATGCCCTGCAATATGATAATGATTTAGCCCTATATGATAAAAGTAAAATAAATATATTAGGTGACATGCTGATATGCAATCTTCTGTACCAATGACAAATGCATATGTTTTAACATTACGCATAAATTGTAATGTTTTTAATTAGCCTACTATAATTCCTGTGCATCAAACACATCAATTTCCCCCAAATAACAATATTTGCCTGCAATACAGTTGATCAAGCACTAGAATTGGTCGTACACATGGTCTGAGATTTTCCTGTCGATATACACACTTTTCCAACAAATTCAACATTGATAGTATTTATTTAACCTTTCCCGGAAAACTTGTCTCTTTTTTTGTCTTTTGTGTGCGCATGCACCTTTGATAAATAAGTCCCCAGTTCATTTGCGGACTTAAAAGAGAGGTTCAGTATTTTACAATTTCAAGTTAGATGGATCCTCACACTGAACATTGTCTATGGGCTAGGAAAAGTTGTAATCCATGGTTTAGCCATTACAAACTTTAGCTAATCTTAGCCACCACTAGCTAAATTGGAGTAATGAATACATACAGTGCCTATTTAAAAGAATTGTCATGTCAAATCAAATAAATGAGTTGCTTTGATGGCAAAATGGTTAATAACACTTTCCAAATTGGGTTGAATGTTTAAACTACTATATGAACAAGCTTTAAAACAGTTGCAATTTGACCAAAATTATTTTCATTTGAAGATTCTCTTGGAATCATATTCCTTGTTCAGTTCTATGATTATTTGTATTTTACATTGTTCAATCATTTTCTGTATGATGTAGGAATGGTGTGGCCTTTGAAATTGTATTGTCTGCATGTGACAAAAATCTCTTTCTCTCCCTCTCTCTCTCTCTCTTGCTCTCTCATTTTCTCGCTAGTATATACAGTGCATTCGGAAAGTATTCAGACCCCTTGACTTTTTCCACATTGAATACTTACAGTTGAAGTCGGAAGTTTACATACACTTAGGTTGGAGTCATTAAAACCCGTTTTTCAACCACTCCACAAATTTCTTGTTAACAAACTATAGTTTTGGCAAGTAGGTTAGGACATCTACTTTGTGCATGACACAAGTAATTTTTCCAACAATTGTTTACAGACAGATTATTTCACTTATAATTCACTGTACTACAATTCCAGTGTGACAGAAGTTTACATACACTAAATTGACCGTACCTTTTTTGCTTGACATCATGGGAAAATCAAAAGAAATCAGCCAAGACCTCAGAAAAAAATTGTAGACTTTGACAAGTCTGGTTCATCCTTGGGAGCAATTTCCAAACGACTGAATGTACCACATTCATCTGTACAAACAATAGTACGCAAGTATAAACACCATGGGACCACGCAGCCGTCATACCGCTCAGGAAGGAGATGCGTTCTGTCTCCTAGAGATGAACGTGCTTTGGTGCAAAAAGTGCAAATCAATCCCAGAACAACAGCGAAGGACCTTGTGAAGATGCTGGAGGAAACAGGTACAAAAGTATCTATATCCACAGTAAAACAAGTCCTATATCAATATAACCTGAAAGGCCGCTCAGCAAGGAAGAAGTCACTGCTCCAAAACCGCCATAAAAAAAGCCAAAGTTGGGAGGAAAAAGGGGGAGGCTTGCAAGCCGAAGAACACCATCCCAACCGTGAAGCACGGGGGTGGCAGCATCATGTTGTGGGGGTGCCTTGCTGCAGGCGGAACTGGTGCACTTCACAAAATAGATGGCATCGTGAGGGAGGAAAACTATGTCGATATATTGTAACAACATCTCAAGACATCAGTCAGGAAGTTAAAGTGGTCTGAATTCTGAATCTCAACACAAGTTAGAGGCGATAAACTCACCTCCTGGACTTCAGCTGATTAGCTGTCCTAAGTGAGGTATCCTTGAAAACAAATTTAAGTGGGGCCATTCTACTACTCTGTTCAAACCATCGTATTACGCTACTCTCATCACCCCACTGGGAACTATCGACATGGCTGGCTAGCCTATCCTCAAAGAATCATCTTCCAGAGCGAATGGAGGAGAATAAACTCTGTACTCCTGTTTAGGACTACACCACAAGTCACCAGATACCTGACAACTCCAGAGAAGAACAATAGTAGAGACTTGTTGGAACCATTTTTGGACAGTCGGAGCCTTACAAGCGTGCAGTGAAAAAGGCCCAACCCTCTTTTCAAGGTGGCCCGGTTCAGCGAGAGATACACGGCGAACCAAGGAATTTCACGTAAATATATTCATGATATCTTACTCCAAGCGGGCAAAGGTTTGTGTGCAAAGTATATGAGTACTATAAATGAGAGTAGTTTCTAAATGTACCAACGTTAAGTGTCTCTGTCCCTCTCTCCCTCCATGTCTTTTTCAGTCCGCTAGGGACCTGTTTTTAATTAATTAAGTGGGCATGTTTATCCTGTGTTACCATTTAATTAGCTAGTAAATAAATAATTAAACCAATTGGTATAGTACTGAATCATAAGTAAGGCTCGGGTTTTGCCGATGCAAGGAGGTTACGACTGTTCCGAATGATGATATGATACGAGGTTCTGATTAATAAGTTGACTGTTTATAGATGTGATAGGTAAAGACCTTTAGAGTTTAATTTGGGAGATGGTAACTATTTAAAGAGCCGCTCTTCTGGTGCCCCAGATCCTAATGAGTTAATTGATACACAATTAATTTAATCGGGTAACAATTAAACATATTTAGGTAATTAGATAAATAACAGTATTCAGATTAATGTTAAAGTCAAGTCAGGACATAATACTGCAAGAAAACACAGCAAAGACATATATTTTTTGGCCTAAATTAAAAAAGTACAGGTCCAATAAAACAATGAACCCTCTGTATTTTCAAGTATTGTGGTGGCAGCATCATGTTATGGGTATGCTTGTTACCAGCAGGGACTGGGGAGTTTGTCAGGATAAAAATAAATATTAAAGTAGCAAACCCCAGGTAAAACATTAAAAGGAAACCTGCCTCATTCTTCTGAAAACCTAAACCTAGGATATAGTTTCATTTTTCAGAGAGACAATTGCACATATTTTTATGCCAAAGACACACCATAATTGCTTTGGAACTTTTTCACTTTGAAACTGTAGAGAAGGTTGTGTAAATCTGTAGGGAAAGAAATCCAACTTAATCCTTTTTAGATTTAATTTGAAGGCTGCAAAATGTGAAGACAATGCAAGGGGTGTGTAGACTCACTAGGCATTGTAACGTTTTCCAGTGTATTTGAGCTCCACCATACCAAATGATTGTCAAATATCAGATTATCGCTGTTCCATTTAGGAAATCTGTTTTGTCCTTTCTGTATTTCACCATAATAACATTGCTTCTCAAAACCCCCAACACAACATGTATGGTTTGTGTAATTAAAACAGCAACAGTAGCTTGAAGCTGTAAAGCTTTATGCTTTTATCATAAAACTGAACTTTGCACTTTTACAAATCACTTTGTTGCTTGATCTGCATTTGCATGTGTATATCATTGTTTTATAAATAGAAGTGGTGCAATGAATAGCGAAAGATTCTAGAATACTGTAGTTTAAATCTGATTAAGTTTATATTTTGGCTAGCTTTTAAATTGTTGTTTCATACATTGGGGACACGATACAACAGATTGAAAATCAGTTGCTATACCTGTCGTTTTATGGTGTCCTTGGCTTCTTAGATAAAAAGTGGCTGTAAAACACACACACACACACGATGATGCGCACACACGCACTCGCTCACTCATGCACTCACATTTGCAGTTTTTGTTTAGATTTTGTGTTTCTTGTGTTTCTTTTTAACTAATGTAAAGCATCTTTGGGTTTTTGAAAGCGCTATATAAATCCCATGTAGAAGTAGTAGTAGTTTATATAGTCTGAAAGCCTGAATTAGATTCTGACAAGTCAAGAAAGAAATCTAACGTATTTATCTTTACCATACAGTATCTTTCTACAGCATTTTTTTGATTGAATGGGTCACCTAAAAATCTAAACAAACATTTTTTCTCTGCTACCTGGCATTATGAGAGGCTGTAGAGAAGACATAGTATTTTCTTCTCATGGATCCTCGTTGTTTTTTACCTTAAAATGCCGCCGCCATCTTGTTGTTACAGTGGAAAAATATTTTAAACGACAAAGGTAGCCTATGCTTTTGGATTGAACATAGAAGGATAACACAATAAACAGGCACTCACCATAGAAGGTCACCTTAAGTCTTCTTCTCATAATTGCAAGAATCCATTGTGATCAAAATAATGGACAACTATTCTTAACTTAAATCACAGAGTTACTCAAAAGTTGCCGGCGGGGCACACTATGCTTAGACCTAAATCTCATATCCACTCCCCCAACCAAATACAAATACAGGAAATGTATTACAGGAAATGAGGGGAGTTGCAAGAACCCATGTGGTGAGGCACATGGGCTACTAACTGTCACGATAATTTTGCTGCCTCAATGGTTGAACTCAACTATCACTCAAGCGTTTGTCTATTTCCCCAGAGGTCGTAAATCTCCGGTTAATAAAGAATTAGATAAAGTCTCAGATTCTGCAATTGATCAATATTTTATTCAGGGAGCGCTCTGCCCCTCAAATGCCGAGCCAGTCTTTTTGCGCGCACGCACACGCGCACACACACACACACACACACACACACACACACACACACACACACACACACACACACACACACACACACACACACACACACACACACACACAGTCTTGTACAGCTAACCTTGTGGGGACATACAATTCAGTCCCATTCAAAATCCTATTTTCCCTAACCCCTAACCCTAATCCTAACCCGTACTTACCCTAACCCTAACCTTAACCCAAAAAACCTAAACTTTATCCTAACCCTAAACCTAACCCTAGCTCCTAACCCTAACCCTACAACTAACCCTAGCTCCTAACCTTAATATTTAACTTAATTCTAACCCTAACACTAATTCTAACCTTAACCCCCTAGAAATAGCATTTGACCTTGTGGGGACTAACAAAATGTCCCCAGTTGGTCAATTTTTACTTTGTTTACTATTCTTGTAGGGACATCTGGTCCCCACAAGAATAGTTAAACACGTCCACACACACACACACACACACACACACACACACACACACACACACACACACACACACACACACACACACACACACACACACACACACACACACACACACACACACACACACACACACACACACACACACACACACACACACACACATAGTTATATCGTCTCACAGTTGCACCCTGCTTGCATAGCTGCAAGAGAATACAATGCCCTAGTTATAATTCTAACCAAGCTACACACATCACCAAATTATTTTCTTCTGATTCTAACACATTTCACACATTTAAACAGTTTCAGGGTGGAATACTTTAGTCATTATCTTAAACATACAAATTATTCTATCACTAACAGCTTACTACACAACATAAACTTTGTATTACTTTCTTAGCTACCGTATACATATCTCCCTGGCATATTACATAATTTATGCAGCAGCATACAATACATTTTTGGACTCACCTTGTTGTGCTGTGCTCACTTGCCAGTCCTTCGGTGCACATTTTATACTCAAAGTCTGGCTGGTTTTTGTGGTGCTATCAAGACAACTGTGAACTCACTGAACTTTGAGATTTCCCAGATCTGAGTTTCTAGTTGTTTTGAATGCGGCAGAAGTCATGCTGGATTGACAGCATGGCCAATGATTAATATTTATAATTTTAAGCTTGGAAAAGAGTCCCTTAAACCCTTACTTGGACCACACACCGACTCTATTGAATAACAGGCCAGTGATTGCTTTACAACACTTGCAGTTAGCCACTGATTCCTTCCAAACCACACATTGTTGCATTTGCGATTTCCAAATTGTTGTGTAAAGTTTATGTCCAATGGCCGATGAGCACTGATACATTTTATCTATAATTTATCTTCATAATTTCTCTTCATATGGCAAGGATTGAAAAGGATTTGCCAGTAGATTGTCGGCTTGATTCATGATGATGACTGCTAGCATGCTAGCTAAGATTTTGAAAGTATGATGTTGACATGATCAGTCCAATCATAGCTACGATAGATAACGTGATTTGACGTCATTTTATCTGTGGCCAATGACCTAGAGCCTTCTTGGATGGACACTTCTATGTAACTCTATGGCAGCACCCAAGGGGCTGTGACGTAGTGTCCCCATGAGTGACAGAACACTGAGCCAATCACGGCGCAACTAGAGAACATTACCAACCCCTGCGGTCCTTATTTTCCGCTGGCTGCCCCACCACCACAGAAAGCACTGAGCTAGGTTGAAACAACTGCATTTTGGAGCTGCCTTACTCAAGAAAGCAAAATAAAGAGACCATGTTTGTATGCGGCTAAATTAACAAACAAAAAAATGTGTTTTTAAACTGATATGTGAAACGTATTAATGTAAAAATAACATGCAAAACAATTTTTTTGTGTTAAATTCAGACAGAGCCATTAATGCAATTCATAATTTACAAGGACAATTATCAATGGATCCTGTAGAAATAAACCAAACATTTTCTTCCTACTACAACACACTGCACAACTCTGAATCTCCTGAGTACTTAACTAATCAGACGTAATTTTTGAATGGTCTTGATTTTCTCTCTATTTCAGAAAATATAGAATTGTATCTGGAAAAGGAATTGGATGCTGTTGAAATATTCAATGATATTTTCAATTTGAAGAGAGGGCACCCAATGGATATTTATAAAATATTTAAAGACAAATTTCTAGGTCCACTTTTGGATATGTATGCTGAATCCTTTCAGCAATGTTGTTTCCCCTCCTCTCTAAGGAGTGCTTTAATCCATAATATTCTGAAGCCTGATATATCCAACAAAATGTGAACGTTACAGATCGATTTCCTTTCTAAACTCAGACATAAAAATTTTGCTAAAGCCAGGAGATTGTATAGAGCATCATTATCTTAAACATACAAATTATTCTATCACTAACAGCTTACTACACAACATACAGTTTGTATTACTTTCTTAGCTACCGCATACATATCTCCCTGGCATATTACATCATTTATGCAGCAGCATACAATACAATTTTGGACTCACCTTGTTGTGAAGGGTCCCCTGATACTGCCATACTCTCACTTTGTAACGATTGTTCTCCTCCTCGTCAGAGCATGGATCGGACCAAAACGCAGCTTGTGTGGAATACATGATGAATTTATTTAAACAAGACGAACACGAAACACACTTGATAAATCCAAAATAACAAAACGACGTAGACCGACCTGAACATGAGAACTTACAGAACACGAAGAACGCACGAACAGGAACAGACTAAACAAACGAAACAGTCCCGTGTGGTACATACACTGACAAGGAAGACAATCACCCACAAACAAACGGTGTGAACAGCCTACCTTAGCCTGTTTGGGGTGCAAGCCCGACCTCGGACCGAAAATGACAACAGCTGCAGAGCGCGAAATTCAAAATCTATTTTTTAAAAATATTTAACTTTTACACATTAACAAGTCCAATACAGCATTTGAAAGATAAACATCTTGTCAATCCAGCCAACATGTCCGATTTTTTAAATGTTTTACAGAGAAAACACCACATATATTTATGTTAGCTCACCACCAAATACAAAAGTGGACAGACACGTATGAATTATGATTATGAAGTATGAATTATGATTGAAGTAGCATGCACAACCAACCGAAATAAACTAAAACCAACCTAAAGAGCCCAGAAAAAACGACCTCAGATGACAGTCATATAACATGTTACACAATAAATCTATGTTTTGTTCATAAAAAGTGCATATTTTAGCTATAAATCTGTTTTACATTGATGCTACCCAAAAATGCTAATACATAGCTACAGTCTGAATCCAGCCGGGAGTAGCCAGAGAAAATACATACACCAACGTCGGCTACTAATTACACCTCATAAAACATTTCAGAAAAACATATGGTGGATAACTAATGAAAGACAGATATCTTGTGAATACAGACAACATTTCCGATTTTTGAAGTGTTTTACAGCGAAAACACAATATATCGTTATATTAGCTAACATCATAAGCTAGCATAAGGCAGCATTGATTCTAGTCAAGCGCTAGCCTAGCATAGTTAGCAGCGTTAGCATTCAACAGTTCGACATATATATGAAAAAGCATCCCAAATTGGGTCTTATCTTTCTTGGTACTCCATCAGAATGTTGTAACGGGGTCCAATGTCCAGTAGAGTCTTTAGTTGGGTTCCAGAACGAATGATTTCCCTCTTTGGTTAGCTAGCACGGTAGCATTGCTGCGCCAGAAAGCGTTTCTTCAAAAAATTCTTCCGTCGTTTCACATCTAAAGTCCAGAATAAATTGCAATAATATAATTAAAGTATATTGAAAAAACAACCTTTAGGATGATTTTGTGACATGTAGCAAATAATATCGTAGTCAGGCATCATATTCAAAGTTATCTACCTTGTTCCAGAAGCCGAGATCAAATTATCCTTCGCGCCCGGATTTTTATTTTAACTGCGCATGTCTCACAAGAAGTTCTGTTATTCAGTCCAGGGACGAGATATTCGACCCCTTTCAATTCTCACTTCCGCATTACAGTCTGACGTACACCTCTGACGTGTCCCTATGGTCCCAAGTCAAATGGCCTTTTATAGAGAAGGTCTTAAAGAGACACATCGCATTTTGGGAAACTCAATTCGGCTGGGAAAATGGCTGTAAAAATATTTCTGTTCGACTTAGAGAAACAATTCAAACCTTTTTAGAAACTACAGACTGTTATCTATCCAACAGTAGTAAATATATGCATATTGGAAAATAAAAAGTTTCTTAGGAGGCCGTTTGAAAATGTGCACACATTTTCCAGTTTTTTCAATATTCAGCGTGCAGCCAGAACAGGTTAACCTCTAATTCCTACCAAACCCGGATCCGGGAGCACCCCCATCAGTAAAAAAGCTGACTAGCATAGCCTAGCATAGCGTCACAAGTAAATACTAGCATCTAAATATCATTAAATCACAAGTCCAAGACACCAGATGGAAGATACACATCTTGTGAATCCAGCCATCATTTCTGATTTTTAAAATGTTTTACAGGGAAGACACAATATGTAAATCTATTAGCTAACCACGTTAGCAAAAGACACCACTTTTTTTACTCCACCATTTTTTTACTGCATCAGTAGCTATCACAAATTCAACCAAATAAAGATATAAATAGCCACTAACCAAGAAACAACTTCATCAGATGACAGTCTGATAACATATTTATTGTATAGCATATGTTTTGTTAGAAAAATGTGCATATTTCAGGTATAAATCATAGTTTACCATTGCAGCCACCATCACAACTCTCACCAAAGCGACTAGAATAACTACAGAGAGCAACGTGAATTACCTAAATAGTCATCATAAAATATTTCTGAAAAATACACAGCGTACAGCAAATGAAAGAAAAACGTCTTGTGAATCCAGCCAATATTTCAGATTTTTTAAGTGTTACAGCGAAAACACAATATAGCATTATATTAGCGCACCACAATAGCCAGAAACACAACACCATTTACCAGCAGCAAAGGTTAGCGATCGTAACAAGCAAGCAAACGATATATAATTTGACTAACCTTCATAAACTTCTTCAGATGACAGTCCTGTAACATCATATTACACAATGCATATAGGGTTTGTTTGAAAATTTGCATATGTAGCGGCACAAATCGTGGTTATACAATGTGAGTAGTGGCCAAACTTCAAGCAATCTGTCCGGCGCCATCTTGGAGAGGCACCTAATCTAATCGAAAACTATTCATAAACTTGACAAAAAAATACAGGTTGGACAGCAAATGAAAGATACATTAGTTCTTAATTCAACCGCTGTGTTAGATTTTTTAAATTAACGTTACTGCGCATACAGCGTGCGCTAAAGCGAGACCGCACCGGAATTCATAGCGGAATTATTGTTTAACATTTGTCAACATAAATACGAACTAACAGCATAAAGACTTCTTACTATTTGACGAGCTTCCAGCAGAATCTTGGGCAAGGTGTCCTTTCTCCAGAACAATCGTCTTTTGGTTGAAAGATGTCCTCTTCTCCTGTAGAAATAGCAGCTAACGCTAGCTATGTGCAGGAGAGGTGTCCAACTCGTGAAAGCGCGTGAGTTAGAAATTCCAGAAAATCGCAATAA
Organism: Salvelinus fontinalis; assembly: GCF_029448725.1. Lineage (NCBI taxonomy): Eukaryota > Metazoa > Chordata > Actinopteri > Salmoniformes > Salmonidae > Salvelinus > Salvelinus fontinalis. The sequence continues at coordinate 18,825,873 of NC_074700.1, read as the reverse complement.
ACTGATATAAACTGCTATAAGTCGGTTTAAATTAACTACCTTATGATGTCTTTAACACCTATAACGAATAAAAACATGACCGGATATTTCTAAAGGCCTATAACCGGAGCGTTCTAGAGCCACAGCCAGATGTCCTCCCTGCGTCAGAGCGAAGTGAAAAATGGCCTGACACTTTGTTCCGAGGTCTTTTATAAGCTCTCAGTTCTGCCTAGCAACCCCATTTCAACTCTCACTATTCGCTGACACCCAGGGAAAGACGTATGCAGTGCATCTCAACCAATAGAAGACAGGCAGATTTATAAACAGATCTCAGAACAGCAAAAAGATTTCTGCATTCTCACATCCTCATAGGAAAAATGCTCTAACTCGAGTTCTGTTTCACTCACAGATGTAACTCAAACGGTTTTAGAAACTAGATAGTGTTTTCTATCCAATAGTAATAATAATATGCATATTGTACGAGCAAGAATTGAGTACGAGGCAGTTTAATTTGGGAACGAAATTATTACAAAGTGCAAATAGCACCCCCTATTGAGATTAATATGGTTCTCAATCAGAGGAAACGTCAAACACCTGCCCCTGATTGAGAACCATATAAGGCTAATTAACAATGAACCTAAACAAGAAACAAATAACATAGACTGCCCACCCAGCTCACCTCCTGACCAACTAAACAAAGCTAAACAAAGGAAAATAAGGTCAGGAACGTGACAGTACCCCCCCCCCCCCCCCCCAAGATGCGGACTCCGGCCACAAAACTGAACCTATAGGGGAGGGTCTGGGTGGGCATCTGTCCACGGTGGCGGCTCTGGCTCTGGACGTTGTCCCTACCCCACCATAGTCAATCCCCGCTTCCGTAGCCTCCTCCCAATGGCCACCCTCCAAATTAACCCACCTGGATTAAGGAACAGCACCGGGCTAAGGGGCAGCACCGGACTGAGGGGCAGCACCGGACTGAGGGGCAGCACCGGACTGAGGGGCAGCTCCGGACTGTCTAACGGCTCTGGCTGGTCATGGCTGGCTGACGACTCTGGCAGGTCATGGCTGGCTGACGGCTCTGGCTGGTCATGGCTGGCTGACGGCTCTGGCTGGTCATGGCTGACTGACGGCTCTGGCTGGTCATGGCTGACTGACGGCTCTGGCTGGTCATGGCTGGCTGACGGCTCTGGCTGGTCATGGCTGGCTGACGGCTCTGGCTGGTCATGGCTGGCTGACGGCTCTGGCTGGTCATGGCTGGCTGACGGCTCTCGCTGGTCATGGCTGGCTGACGGCTCTGGCTGCTCCTGTCTGGCTGACGGCTCTCGCTGCTCCTGTCTGGCGGACGGCTCTGGCTGCTCCTGTCTGACGGGCAGCTCTGACGGCTCGGGACAGACGGGCAGCTCCTACGGCTCGGGACAAACGGGCAGCTCTAAAGGCTCGGGACAGACGGATAGCGCAGGCGGCTCTGGGCAGACGGGCAGTGCAGGCGGCTCTGGGCAGACGGGCAGTGCAGGCGGCTCTGGGCAGACGGGCAGTGCAGGCGGCACTGGGCAGACGGCAGACTCTGGCTGGCTGAGGCGCACATTAGGCCTGGTGCGTGGTGCCGGAACTGGTGGTACCGGGCTAAGGACACGCCCTTAAGGCTAGTGCGGGGGACAGCAACAGGGCGCACAGGACTCTGGAGAAGCACAGGAGGCTTGGTGCGTGGTGTAGGCACTGGTGGTAATAGGCTGGAGACACGCACCACAGGGCTAGTGCGTGGAGGAGGAACAGGGCTCTGGAGACGCACAGGAAGCCTGGTGCGTGGTGTTGGCACTGGTGGTACTGGGCTGGGGCGGGGAGGTGGCGCCGGATATACCGGACCTTGCAGGCGTACTGGCTCCCTTGAGCACCGAGCGTGGCCAACCTTATCTGGTTGTATGCTCCCAGTAGCCCGACCAGTGCGGGGAGGTGGAATAACCCGCACTGGGCTGTGTTGGCGAACCGGGGACACCATGCGTATGGCTGGTGCCATGTATGCCGGCCCGAGGAGACGCACTGGAGACCAGACGCGTTGAGCCTGCTTCATGGCACCTGGCTCAATGCTCATTCTAGCCCTGCCAATGCGGGGAGGTGGAAAAACCCGCACCGGGCTAAGCACACGTACAGGAGACACCGTGCGCTTTACCGCATAACACGGTGTCTGCCCGTACTCTCGCTCTCCACGGTAAGATCGGGAAGTTGGCGCAGGTCTCCTACCTGACTTCGCCACACCACCCTTTAGCCCCCCCCCCCCCCAAGAAATTTTTGGGCTTGACTCACAGGCTTCCGTGCTAGCCGCGTACCTTCATACCGCCGGTTCCTCTCTCCGGTTGCCTCTGCTCTCCTAGCTGCCTCCAGCTGTTCCCATGGGAGGCGATCCTTTCCAGCCAGGATCTCCTCCCATGTGTAGCAACCCTTGCCATCCAAAACGTCCTCCCATGTCCATTCCTCCTTCTTGCGCTGCTGCTGCTTTTTCCCACGCTGCTTGATCCTTGGTTGGTGGGTGATTCTGTAACGATTGTTCTCCTCCTCGTCAGAGCATGGATCGGACCAAAACGCAGCTTGTGTGGAATACATGATGAATTTATTTAAACAAGACGAACACGAAACACACTTGATAAATACAAAATAACAAAATGACGTAGACCGACCTGAACATGAGAACTTGCAGAACACGAAGAACGCACGAACAGGAACAGACTTAACAAACGAAACAGTCCCGTGTGGTACATACACTGACACGGAAGACAATCACCCACAAACAAACGGTGTGAACAGTCTACCTTAATATGGTTTTCAATCAGAGGAAACGTCAAACACCTGCCCCTGATTGAAAACCATATAAGGCTAATTAACAATGAACCTAAACAAGAAACAAATATCATAGACTGCCCACCCAGCTCACGTCCTGACCAACTAAACAAAGCTAAACAAAGGAAAATAAGGTCAGGAACGTGACACACTTGATGCAGAGAAGGCATTTGATAGAGTTGAGTGGTCTCATTTATTAAGTGCTGAAAATAATTGCGTTTGGGAAGTACTTATGTAAATGGATTAAGATGTTATATACCAACCCCACTGCAGAAGTTGCCACTAACAACTTGATATCACAAACTTTTAAGCTTTTCCGGTGCACGCGACAAGGATTTCCGGCCAGTCCAGGACTCTTTTTTTTAGCAATAGAACCCATGCTAACTAGACCGGGCACGCACGTGCTTCCGCGCATGTTGATTTTCTCCATCCACACCAAACGCGATCAGGACACGCAGGTTGTAATATCAAAACAAACTCTGAACCAACTATATTAATTTGCAGACTGGTCGAAACTCATGGAACATTCATGGCAATTTAGCTAGCTACCTTGTTGTTGATAGCTAATTTGTCCTGGGATATAAACAATGGGTTGTTATTTGATCTGAAATGTACAAGGTCCTATACTATGACAATTAATCCACAGATGAAAGGGTAAACCTAGTTACATTCTAGTAATCTCTACTCCTTCAGTCGTCTTCTTCTTTTTCTTCTTCTTTAGACATTATATGGCGGTTGGCAACCAAATTTAACCTGTTTGGGCTGCAAGCCCGAAATCGGAACAAAAATGACAACAGCTGCAGGGCGCGAAATTCAAAATCTATTTTTTAAAAATATTTAACTTTTACACATTAACAAGTCCAATACAGCATTTGAAAGATAAACATCTTGTCAATCCAGCCAACATGTCCGATTTTTTAAATGTTTTACAGAGAAAACACCACATATATTTATGTTAGCTCACCACCAAATACAAAAGTGGACAGACACGTATGGATATGATTATGATGTATGAATTATGATTCAAGTAGCATGCACAAGCCAACCGAAATAAACTAAAACCAACCTAAAGAACCCAGAAAAAACTACCTCAGATGACAGTCATATAACATGTTACACAATAAATCTATGTTTTGTTCATAAAAAGTGCATATTTTAGCTATAAATCAGTTTTACATTGATGCTACCATAAATGCTAACACATAGCTAGAGTCTGAATCCAGACGGGAGTAGCCAGAGAAAATACATACACCAACGTCGGCTACTAATTACACCTCATAAAACATTTCAGAAAAACATATGGTGGATAGCTAATGAAAGACAGATATCGTGTGAATAAAGCCAACATTTCCGATTTTTGAAGTGTTTTACAGCGAAAACACAATATATCGTTATATTAGCTAACAACATAAGCTAGCATAAGGCAGCACTAGCATTGGTCAAGCGCTAGCCTAGCACAGTTAGCCCAGTTAGCACAGCACAGTTCGACAGATATATGAAAAAGCATCCCAAATTGGGTCTTATCTTTGTTGATATTCCATCAGAATGTTGTAACGGGGTCCAATGTCCAGTAGAGTCTTTAGTTGGGTTCCAGAACGAATTATTTCCCTCTTTGGTTAGCAAGCACAATAGCATTGCGGCGCTACTCTGCCTTTCTTCAAAAAATTCTTCCGTCGCATCACATCTAAAGTCCAGAATAAATTGCAATAATATAATTAAAGTATATTGAAAAAACATACTTTAGGATGATTTTGTGACATGTATCAAATAATATCGTAGTAAGAGATCATATTCACCGTTATCGACCTTCTTCCAGAAGCCGAGACCAAATTATGCTTCGCGCCCGGAATTTTTTTTTAACTGCGCAGGTCTCACAAGAAGGTGTGTTATTCAGTCCATAGACGAGATATTCGACAGCTTTCAATTCTCACTTCCGCATTACAGCCTGATGAAGGCGTGTGACGTGTTTCTATGGTCCTAAGTCTAATGGCCTTTTATAGACAAGGTCTTAAAGAGACACATCGCATTTTGGAAATCTCAATTCGGCTGGGAAAATGGCTGTAAAAATATTTCTGTTCAAATTAGAGAAACAATTCAAACTTTTTTAGAAACTATAGACTGTTATCTATCCAACAGTAGTAAATATATGCATATTGTAAAATAAAAAGTTTCTTAGGAGGCCGTTTGAAAATGTGCACATATTTTCCAGTTTTTTCAATATTCAGCTTGCAGCCCAAACAGGTTGGTGCATTACCACCACCAACTGGACTGGAGTGTTGTTAAGAGAATTATGTTATCAATGTTCATAAACTGAACTTCAATTAAACTACTCAGTCTGCAACCCAGAATTTGTAAGATTCTAGTAGAATGAAACAGACAGAGTCCCAGCTTACAATGATCAGAATGTTTATTTACGAGAGCTCTGAAAATCATACAATGCACATAGCCTTTTATACCTCACATTTGGTCATACCATATACCATACCCCTTATAAATGCCCCTCCTCTTCTCTAACACTGTCAATGTTTTTTACAAGTCTACTCCAACACATACATTGCTTATCATATCCTGCAACATGTTACATAATCTACTGCCAGCCTTACGGTTTCTCCCCTCCCTGGGTGGGGAGACCGCCTTCCCTATTATCAGTTTCTGTCACGTTCCTGACCTGTTTTCTGTTGTTTTGTATGTGTGTGATGGTCAGGGCGTGAGTTTTGGGTGGGCAGTCTATGTTTTCCGTTTCTATGTTGGTTTTGGGTTGCCTGGTATGGCTCTTAATTAGAGGCAGGTGTTTTGCGTTTTCCTCTAATTGAGAGTCATATTAAGGTAGGAGGTTCTCACTGTTTGTTTGTGGGGGATTGTCACTGTGTCTGTGTTTGTTGCACCACACGGTACTGTCTCGTCTCGTTCGTTCGGTCGTTCCTGTTTATGTGTTCCTCGTTTCATTAAAGTTCATAGTTTAGGTCTGTCTAGTTCGTTTTGTTGTTTTGTAAAATTATTCAAGTGTTCTTCGTGTGTTTAGTTTCGTCTTGTTAAATAAAGTTCATTATGTATTCACAACCCGCTGCGCCTTGGTCAACTCACTCACCGAAAGAGAGCCGTTACAGTTTCACAGTGGTCACAAGTTGTCTGCAACAGTTCCTTGTCTGTTAACTTCTCTGCGCTACGGATCCCTTTAGCGAGATCACTGTCCTAAACAACCGCTAGAATTGCAGGGCGCCAAATGCAAAAATATTACAAAAAATATTTATAATCATGCAATCACAAGTGAAATATACCAAAACACAGTTTAGCTTGTTGTTAATCCACCTATCGTGTCAGATTTTGAAAATATACTTTACTGCGAAAGAAATCCAAGCTTTTGTGAGTGTAGCAATCAATGCTTGAACAGTTAGCCTTATATTAGCTTGGTTAGCTTGGTCACGAAAGTCAGAAAAGCAATAAAATTAATCGCTTACCTTTGATAATCTTGGGATGTTTGCACTCACGAGTCTCCCAGTGACACAACAAATGTACTTTTTGTTCGATAAATATTACTTTTATCACAAAAAAACGTCATTTGGGCGTTATGTTCAGAAAACCAAAGCCTTGTTCCGTTCGACAAATTCCAAAAAGTATCCGTAATGGTCGTAGAAACATGTCAAATGTTATAATCAATCCTCAGGTTGTTTTTAATAAACATAATCGATAATATTTCAACCGGACCATAACCTATTCATTAAGAGAGAAAAGGAAAATGGAGAGCTCCTCTCTCGCGCGCAGGAACTATTCAGAGGACACCTGACTACTTTTGAAAAATCTCGCTCATTTTTCAAAATAAAAGCCTGAAACTATGTCTAAAGCCTGGTCACAGCCTGAGGAAGCCATTGGAAAAGGAATCTGGTTGATACCCCTTTAAATGGAAGAAAGACGGTTCAGGAAACACAGATTTTTTTTTTTTATATCACTTCCGGGTTAGATTTTCTCCGATTTTCATCTGCAGAATACGTTTTGTTATACTCACAGACAATATTTTGACAGTTTTGGAAACTTTGGAGTGTTTTCTATCCTAATCTGTAAATTATATGAATATTCTATGATGTGGGCCAGAGAAAATGTCCATTTACCTTGGGAACGTTATTTTAAGAAAAAGAAGAATTCTGACCCCTAGCGCTAAGAAGTTTTAAACAGTTCCTCTTTTTCTATGCACAATTCTAGTCTTATGATTCAAATACATCTCACTCCATTATCCAGTGACAGGGTGGAATACTGTTAGTTATTACCTTAACATAAATTTGAAAGTATAAATCATTTAGTCATTATCTTACCATTACCTTAAACATATGAATCTCCATAACAAGTGTGGACCTCAGTTCATCTTTCAATCACCCACTTTGGTATATACTCCGAAAAACCAATGTGGAGATGGGAGAGGCGGGACTTGCAGCACGTCAAGTGTCAAAAATAGAGCAAAGTTCTATTTTAGCACCTGGCTACGCAGACGCATTCACATGCACGAGCAGTTTGGATGAAATGATAGAATAACATGTATGTATAAATGAATAATGCAACGCTCGCGCACGTAACATTTGCGCTGTGGTCAGCATTCCATTGCCCGTAAATTAGTGGAATTAAAACATCAGACTTTGAACATCGAGTGGCCCTGTATGCCAATGATACCCTCTTATTCCTTACAGATCTAATCTCTTCCCTCACCAATTTAATTAATAACTTTTCAGTTTTCTGGATTTAAAGTTAATAAAACCAAATCTTCCATCCTTTTCCTCAACAACCAAGATAGACTGAATCCAGTTGTGCAGCATCCATTTGTGAATACAGAACAAGGTTTTACAAATCTTGTTATTAAAATCACACCAGAAATGAGTTCAACAAATTATGAATCCATGGTAACGAGTGTAACAGAATCCATCAACAGATGGACATCATTGCCTATACTAAGTCGGAAGTTTACATACACCTTAGCCAAATACATTTAAACTCAGTTTTTCACAATTCCTGACATTTAATCCTAGTAGAAATTCCCTGTCTTAGGTCAGTTAGGATCACCACTATTTTAAGAATGTGAATGTGAATAGTAGTAGATAGAATTATTTATTTCAGCTTTAATTTCTTTCATCACATTCCCAGTGGATCAGAAGTTTACATACACTCAGTTAGTATTTGGTAGCATTGCCTTTAAATTGTTTAACCTCTTTGGGCTCAAGGGGCAGTATTGAGTAGCCACACAAAAGGTGCCCATTTCAAAAAGGCCTCGTACTCAATTCTTGCTCGTACAATATGCATATTATTATTACTATTGGATAGAAAACACTCTCTAGTTTCTAAAACCGTTTGAATTATATCTGTGGGTGAAACAGAACTGGACTTAGAGCAATTTTCCTATGTGTATGTCAGAATGCAGAATTTTGCTGGCTGTTCTGAGACCTGTGTATTAATTTGCCTGTCCTCTATTGGTTGAGATGCACTGCATACGTCTTCCCCTGGGTGTCAGCGAATAGGGAGACTTGAAATGGAGTTTCTACGTAGTTCCCAAATTATAAATTGCTTGGAATCGAGGTGTCCCATCTTTCCACTCTTCGCTCTGACGCAGGGAGGGTCTTGGCATGTCATGTTAGAAGCTCTTGTTTTAGCTCCTAGATATATCCGGCTCTGTTTTTATTCAATATAGGTGTTAAAGACATCGTAATGTTGTTATTTTAAACCGAATTATATCAGTTTATGTCAGTATATTGCGATTTTCGGGTATTTATTTTCGTGACGTTGTAGGTAGTTGGGTATCTCTGGCCCACATGGCTATTGTTTACTGCTAATTGCAACGTTGAAGACGACGTTCTCCAACCTAGCAACGATTCTTTTGGACAGAGGACACCTTTCCCAAGATTCTGATGGCAGTTCATCAAAAAGTAAGAACTATTTATGCTGATAATTCATTGTTCTGTTGGAAAAAGTAAAATGCATAAGACGCCATTACTTGCAGTGTAGCCTTGCGTTATCGCACCCTGTATTGCGCAGCAACGTTGATTTTAAAAATGTAATTCAGCGATTGCATTAAGAACTAATTTGTCTTTCAATTGCTGTCCAACCTGTATTTTTTTAGTCAAGTTTATGAATAGTTTTCGATAAGAATAGGTGTCTTTCCAAGATGGCGCCGGACAGATTGCTTGAGTATTTGGACACTTGTCATTGTATAAGCACGATTTGTGCCGCTACATATGCACATTTTCGAACAAACTCTATATGCATTGTGTAATATGATGTTACAGGACTGTCATCTGAAGAATTCTGAGAAGGTTAGTGAAAAAATTAATATATTTTGGTGGTGAATACGTTATCGCTATGTTTGGCTGGAATCAATGCTATTGTGTGGTTTGCTATTGTGCTAAACTAATATAACGCTATATTGTGTTTTCGCTGTAAAACACTTAGAAAATCTGAAATATTGTCTGGATTCACAAGATCTGTGTCTTCAATTGCTGTACGCTGTGTATTTTTAAGAAATGTTTTATGATGAGTAATTAGGTAATACACGTTGCTCTCTGTAGTTATTCTAGTCGCTTTGGGGAGAGTTGTGATGGTGGCTGCAATGGTAAACTATGATTTATACCTGAAATATGCACATTTTTCGAACAAAACATATGCTATACAATAAATATGTTATCAGACTGTCATCTGATGAAGTTGTTTCTTGGTTAGTGGCTATTTATATCTTTATTTGGTCGAATTTGTGATAGCTACTGATGGAGTAAAAAACTGTTGGAGTAAAAAAAGTGGTGTCTTTTGCTAACGTGGTTAGCTAATCGATTTACATATTTTGTCTTCCCTGTAAAACATTTTAAAAATCGGACATGTTGGCTTGATTCACAAGATGTGTACCTTTCATATGCTGTATTGGACTTGTTAATGTGTGAAAGTTAAATATTTAAAAAAAATATCTTTTGAATTTCGCGCCCTGCACTTTGAGCTGGCTGTTGTCATACGTGTACCGGTGTCGGGCTTGCACGCCAAACAGGTTAACTTGGGTCAAACGTTTCGGGTAGCCTTCCACAAGCCTCCCACAATAAGTTGGGTAAATTTTGGCCCATTCCTCCTGACAGAGCTGGTGTAACTGAGTCAGGTTTGCAGGCCTCCTTGCTCGCACACGCTTTTTCAGTTCTGCCCACAAATTTTCTATAGGATTGAGGTCAGGGCTTTGTGATGGCCACTCCAATACCTTGACTTTGTTTTCCTTAAGCCATTTTGCCACAACTTTGGAAGTATGCTTCGGGCCATTGTCCATTTGGAAGACCCATTTGCGACCAAGCTTTAACTTCCTGACTGATGTCTTGAGATGTTGCTTCAATATATCCACATAAGTTTCCTTTCATATGATGCCATCTATTTTGTGAAGTTCACCAGTCCCTCCTGCAGCAAAGCACCCCCACAACATGATGCTGCCACCCCCGTGCTTCATGGTTGGGATGGTGTTCTTCGACTTGCAAGCATCCCCCTTTTTCCTCCAAACGTAATGATGTTCATTATGGCCAAACAGTTCTATTTTTGTTTCATCAGACCAGAGGACATTTCTCCAAAAGGTACGATCTTTGTCCCCATGTACAGTTCCAAACCGTAGTCTGGCTTTTTTATGGTGGTTTCGGAGCAGTGGCTTATTCCTTGCTGTGTTATGTCGATATAGGACTTGTTTTACTGCGGATATAGATACTTTTGTACCTGTTTCCTCCAGCATCTCACAAGGTGCGTCTCCCTCCTGAGCGGTATGACGGCTGTGTGGTCCCATGGTGTTTATACTTGCGTACTATTGCTTGTACAGATGAACGTGGTACCTTCAGGCATTTTAAAATTGCTCCCAAGGATGAACCAGACTTGTGGAGGTCTACAAAAATAAATTCTGAGGTCTTGGTTGATTTCTTTTGATTTCCCCATGATACCAAGCAAAGAGGCACTGAGTTTGAAGGTAGGCCTTGAAGTACATCCAAAGGTACACCTCCAATAGACTCAAATTATGTCAATTAGCCTATCAGAAGCTTCTAAAGCCATGACATCCTTTTCTGGAATTTTCCAATTGGTTTATAAAGACACAGTCAACTTAGTGTATGTAAACTTCTAACCCACTGGAATTGTGACACAGTGAGTTATAAGTGAAATAATCGGTCTGTAAACAATTGTTGGAAAAATTATTAAAAAATTACTTACTTACCCCTAACCAAGAAAAAAACTCATCAGATGACAGTCTGATAACATATTTATGGTATGGGATAGGTTTTGTTAGAAAAATGTGCATATTTCAGGTAGATGGCATAGGTTACAATTGCACCCACCGTCACAAATGGACTAGAATAACTACATAGAGCAACGTGTTTACCTACTTACTAATCATCAAACATTTCGTAAAAATACACAGCATACACTAATCGAAAGACACAGATCCTGTGAATACAGACAATATTTCAGATTTTCTAAGTGTCTTACAGCGAAAACACAATAATTCGTTATATTAGCATAGCACAGGTGCAAACATTACCCCAGCATTAATTCTAGCCAAAGTGAGCGATAACGTCAACATCGCCAAAATATATTATTTTTTTCACTAACCTTCTCAGAATTCTTCAGATGACACCCCTGTAACATCACATTACAACATGCATATACAGTTTGTTCGAAAATGTGCATATTTAGCCACCAAAATCATGGTTAGACAATGGGGAAAGTAGCCCAGCTGGTGAGAAAATGTCCGTGCGCCATATTAGACAGTGATCTACTCTTATACATAAATACTCATAAACGTGACTAAAAAATATAGGGTGGACATCGATTGATAGACAATTTAATTCTTAATACAATCGCGGAATTACATTTTTTAAATTATCCTTACTTTTCAATACAGTTTGCGCCAAGCGAAGCTACGTCAAAAAACATGGCGTCCTAAGCCACTAACATTTTTCGACAGAAACACGATTTATCATAATAAAAATGTCCTACTTTGAGCTGTTCTTCCATCAGTATCTTGGGCAAAGGATCCTTTCTTGGGTCTAATCGTCTTTTGGTGGAAAGCTGTCCTCTTGCCATGTGGAAATGCCAACTGCGTTCAGCATGAACTGGAAGCGTGCCCGGCGATTCACAGCGTTTCAGAAATAAATGTCCCAAAATCGCACTAAACGGATATAAATTGCTATAAAAAGCTTTAAATTAACTACCTTATGATGTTTTTAACTCCTATAACGAGTCTTAACATGACCGGAGAAAGATTACTCCCAACACTAATGCTTGGAACAGGTGCGGGTCGGTGTCCTCCACGCGCATAACGCAGCTCCAAAAGAGTGACTAGCTACAGGGTTTTTTAATTTATAGTGCCTGTGAACGCGCAATCGACCCCATTCAAATCGTCATCACGTAAAGGCATCCAGGGGAAGACGTAAGCAGTGTCCGTATACTCATAGCAATAACGGTGGCCTTTTAACTGACTCCAGATCAGGGGCCAAAATTTCTGAAATCTGACTCCATGTCAGGGAAATTGCTGTAGAATGGGTTCTGTTCCACTTAGAGACAAAATTTCAACTCCTATAGAAACTATAGACTGTTTTCTATCCAATAATAATAATAATATGCATATTGTACGATCAAGAGTTTTGTAGGAAGCCGTTTCAAAAATTACAAGATTACCATAAATAGTGACAACAGCGCCCCCAGCCTCAACAGGTTAACTTTAACTTTATTTGTGCTCTGCTCCCTTTAATAAACTAAAGAAGAATGCTACTAATCCCTTTGTTTAAAACAACCTAACTATATGGCATAAAGTATAGTAATATCTGTGTGAATCTTCTGTATTGTCCAGTTTTACACCATTTTGGGGCAATGACAATTTCACACCTGGTAAAAATGACTCGGATTTAAAGAATGGGCAAGAAAAGGTCTTGTTAGACTAATGGACTTACAGTGCATCGGAAAGTATTCAGACCCCTTCACCTTTTCCACATTTTGTTACATTACAGGCATATTCTAAATGGATGAAATAGAAAATACCCATAATACCTCATAATGACAAAGCGAGGAGAAGGGCCTTGGTCATGGAGGTGGCCAAGAACCCGATGGTCACTCTGACAGAATTCCTCTGTGGAGATGGGAGAACCTTCCAGAAAGACAACCATCTCTGCAGCCCTCCACCAAATCAGGCCTTTATGGTAGACTGGCCAGATGGAAGCCACTCCTCAATAAAAGGCACATGACAGCCCACATGGAGTTTGCCAAAAGGCACCGAAAGGATTCTCAGACCATTAGAAACAAGATTTTTGTTGGTCTGGAGGAAACTAGGCACCGCTCATCACCTGAGCCCCCGGCGACGGTCCCTGGTCCGGAGCCCGCGGCGACGGTCCCCGGTCGGGAGCCTCCAGCGACGATCGGCAGTCCGGTTCCTCTTGTGAAGGTCCATGCACCAGGGCCGCCACCAAAGCGGAGGGATCTGCGGGCGGAGGGGGGTCTACGTCCCGCACCGGAGCCGCCACCGTGAAGAGATGCCCACCCGGACCCTCCCCTTTAGAGTCAGGTTTTGCGGCCGGAGTCCGCACCTTTGGGGGGTACTGCCCTGGCCATAGAGAGGCTTTTATTCTCTATTTTGGTTAGGCCAGGGTGTGACTAGGGTGGGCATTCTGGGTTATTTATTTCTTTGTTTTCAATTTCTTTGTTTTTGGCCGAGTGTGCTTCCCAATCAGAGGCAGCTGTCTATAGTTGTCTCTGATTGGGAATCATACTTAGGCAGCCTTTTTCCCACCTGTGTTTTGTAGGTAGTTAGTTTCTGTTGAGTGTCTGCACCTGACAGAACTGTTTCGGTTTTTCACTTTGTTATTTTGTTCGAGTGTTTTTTGAGAAATAAAATATCATGAACCCTTACCACGCTGCGCCTTTGTCCGATCCTCATTCCGACGAGAGCCGTGACAATATCAAATAAAATTCACCCTTACTGAAAAGTAATTAAAGCCTGTGTTCATCATGTACCCAGAACACTTCAGGGTGAGCATTAAAACATTTACACAAAATGGTCATCATCATGTAGAGGGGAATAATATACTAAATTTGTACCGTAAGACTTCAAATAAATGCCTGGGCTAGTAATTTTTTACGGTAATTGTCCACCATGGATTGTGAATGTGGAAAAATTATTCCTATTTAAACTCGATGTCTCTTTCAAACATATAGCTTGTGTTCATGACTAAAGTTATCAAATGATACTTTCTATCAGGAAAGGCGTCAACAGTACTTGGATCACCTCATCATTGTGTGGTATCTTCTCCATAAGAGCCTTTGCCTGGTCTACTGAGTTAATGCCACACAATTCAATCATCCACTCTGTTACTTCATCCACTCTGTTACTTCATCCACTCTGTTACTTCATCCACTCTGTTACTTCCTTTCTTGTAGCATTGTTCCGCTTTCCTTTTGGAGTTACTGGCACAAAATCACTGAGTTGATCCAGAATGATGGAAAGGGCCTCCCTCCAGCTATTGTTAATAGAGTTTTTCTCGAGTTTTGCTAGAGTTTGTAAAGGATCTTTCACTTTGCCTCCCATCATAAAACTGCACTTTACACTATGATGAATCACTTTGTTGCTTCATTTGCATGTGTACATCACTGTTTTACAAATAGAAGTGCACAGAATATTGCCAAACCATCGTGTATTCTTTTATTTGGGTGATATAAAACATTTTGTGCTAGAAATCAAAGGTTAAAACAAAATAATGACACTTAGCTTGTCCTTAACGTCATTACATTACATACTGTAGTTCTATTTTGTGAAACAACATGATCATAGATGCATTCATTAATATTCAACAACAAAGCAACCCAATCTCTAAACTGTTGGTAGCTGGGTTACAGTAGCTACATGTATGATGTAGTTGTCTTTTAGGCTATAGAAGTCATGTGAAAACAAAACAACTGCATTGAACTGCATTAAATGTTGCAGAGTTAGAAAATATTTATATTTTGTGAAGCTACATGATCAGTGTACTAAAGTTAACAAAAGCAACAATTCAACCCTAGAGCTCTATTCAATCTGTATTGCTGAAGCGATATAGATTCCGCGATAAGGTCATTTCCGATTGAGCCGACATATGCAGCGTTTAACGTGATTGCAGACTCCGCTAAAGGGGGAACATTGCCTTTAAATTTTAATCACACAGTAAAGCTGAATTTCCGCGATGCGGATTGAATAGAGCCCCTAATCTCTAAACTGTTGCTAGTTGGGCTGTAACAAGGCTGTAACAGGGCTGTAGATATGTTGTCTCCTGTGTTGCTCAGGGCTTGACGGTGAGTTGGGCCTGTCCGTACACCTGTCTGAGGGCAGCACAGTCCAGACTGGCCATCAGCTTAGTTGGCCCCGCCCTACGGGGGGTAAAACCCTCCGTCCACGTCAGGGACGAGCCTGCCGTGATCAGACTGGAATAGAAACATACATACAGTACATGAGTGCAATCCCACACAAGTTCACACATACACACCCACACACACGTAAGCTAAGGACCCTGGGACTAAACACCTCCCGCTGCAACTGGATCCTGGACTTCCTGATGGGCCGCATCCAGGTGGTAAGGGTAGGCAACAACACATCTGCCACACTGATCCTCAACACTGGGGCCCCTCAGGGGTGTGTGCTTAGTACCCTCCTGTTCTCCCTGTTTCCCCAAGACTGCGTAGGCAAACACGACTCCATCACCATCATTAAGGTTTGCTGATGACACAACAGTGGTAGGCCTGATCACCGACAATGATGAGACAGCCTATAGGAAGAAGGTCAGAGAACTGGCAGTGTGGTGCCAGGACAACAACCTCTCCCTCAATGTGAGCAAGACAGAGGAGCTGATCGTGGAATACAGGAAAAGGTGGCCCAACAGGCCCCCATTAACATCAACGGGGATGTAGTGGAGCGGGTCAAGAGTTTCAAGTTCCTTGGTGTCAACGAACTAGTTTGTGTCACCAACGAACTAGTTTGTGTCACCAACAAACTATCATGGTTCAAACACACCAAGACAATCGCGAAAAGGGCACAACAAAACCTTTTTCCCCTCACGAGACTGAAAAGATTTGACATGGGTCCCCAGATCCATGCATCAACGCCTGGTATGGCAACTGCTCAGCTTCTGACCGTAAAATGCTACAGAGGGTAGTGCGTGCGGCTCAGTACATCACTGGGGCTAAGCCTCAACGTCAACAGTGAAGAGGCGACTCCGGGATGCTGGCCTTCTAGGCAGAGGTCCTCTGTCCAGTGTCTGTGTTATTTTGCCCATCTTAATCTTTTCTTTTTATTGGCCAGTCTGAGATATGGCTTTTTCATTGCAACTCTGCCTAGAAGGCCAGCATCCCGGAGTCGCCTCTTCACTGTTGAAGTTGAGACTGGTGTTTTGCGGGTACTATTTAATGAAGCTGCCAATTGAGGACTTGAGGCATCTGTTTTGCAAACTAGACACTCTAATGTACTTGTCCTCTTGCTCAGCTGTGCACCGGGGATCTCCCACTCCTCTTTCTATTCTGGTTAGAGCCAGTTTGCGCTGTTCTGTGAAGGGAGTAGTACACAGCGTTGTACGAGATCTTCAGTTTCTTGGCAATTTCTCGCATGGAATAGACTTCAATTCTCAGATCAAGAATAGACTGACGAGTTTCAAACGAAAGGTCTCTGTTTTTGGCCATTTTGAGCCTGTAATCGAACCCACAAATGCTGATGCTCCAGATACTCAACTAGTCTAAAGAAGACACATTTTATTGCTTCTTTAATCAGGACAACAGTTTTCAGCTGTGCTAACATAATTGCAAAAGGGTTTTCTAATGATCAATTAACCTTGTAAAATGATAAACTTGGATTAGCTAACACAACATGCCATTGGAACACATGAATGATGGTTGCGGATAATGGGCTTCTGTACACCTATGTAGATATTCCATAAAAAATCTGCAGTTTCCAGCTACAATAGTCATTTGCAACATTAACAATGCCTACACTGTATTTCTGATTAATTTGATGTTATTTTAATGGACCAAAAATTTGCTTTTCTTTCAAAAACAAGGACATTTCTAAGTGACCCCAAACTTTTGAACGGTAGTGTATATAATAGGCGGTGTCAGAGGAAAGCCCATAAAATTGTGTGACTCCAGTCACCCAAGACAGACTGTTTTCTCTGCTACCACACAGCAAGCGGTAGCGGCGCGCCAAGTCTAGGTCCAAAAGGCTCCTTAACAGCTTCTACCCCCAAGACATAAGACCGCTGAACAATTCATCAAATGGCCACCAGACTATTACATTGACCACCCTCCTCCATTTGTTTTGTACACTGCTGCTACTTGCTGTTTATTATCTATGCATAGTCACTTCACCTCTACCTACATGTACACATTACCTCAACTAACCTGTACCCCCACACTGATTCGGTACCGGTACCCTTTGTGTATACCCTCGTTGTTGTTATGTTATTGTGTTACTTTTTTTAATAATGTTTTACTTTTATTTATTTGGTAAATATTTTCTTAACTCTTCTTGAACTGCACTGTTGGTTAAGGGCTTGTAAGTAAGCATTTCACGGTAAGGTCTACACTTGTTGTATTCAGCACATTTGATTTGATATACACACACCACACACACACGCACACGCACACGCACACGCACACATACAGATACCCACACACACATACACTGCTCACCTGTAATGTTTATACTTGGGTGGCATGACTCCTGGCCCCTCCACACGAACATACACATCCTCCAGGTTAAACTTGAATGGGTTTGTGAACTCCACGGTCACCATCATCTCCTCACTCACCTTGGCCAGACCAGACACCTACAGGGAGGCGAATGACAGTTTAGAACGGTCCTGACCCTAGCCGTGAAGACCCAGCTAGGATCGAGAAATGCAGCATATTTGTAAAATCCAGTGTACTTTATATACAGTACAAATTTATTCATTTTGTGCTTTCCACGATGTTCACAAAGTTACCACCAGGTGACCAGACCAGGAAAAAGTCCATCAAACCAGGTCAGGTCACATGGTCAGGTCACATGATCAAATGGTCAGGTCACATTGTCAGATCACCACATGGTCAGGTCACATGTTCAACAAAAAATTCTCAGCCTCAGATGAGTGTCAGCAAAAATGTCCCCCTATGTGGATTAATACGTTTTTTTTATTGAATGTAATTTCATTTAATCCAATATAAATTAATGGTTGAACATTGGTTGGATGGAGAATTTGGGGTATGTAGCCTTATATGACCTACCTCTACAGAGAGTTTGGGTTATGTAGCCTTATATGACCTACCTCTACAGAGAGTTTGGGGTATGTAGCATTATATGACCTACCTCTACAGAGAGTTTGGGGTATGTAGAATTATATGACCTACCTCCGAGAGAGAGTTTGGGGTATGTAGCATTATATGACCTACCTCTACAGAGAGTTTGGGTATGTAGCATAATATGACCTACCTCTAGAGAGTTTGGGGTATGTAGCATTATATGACCTACCTCTACAGAGAGTTTGGGGTATGTAGCATTATATGACCTACCTCTAGAGAGTTTGGGTATGTAGCATTATATGACCTACCTCTACAGAGAGTTTGGGGTATGTAGCATTATATGACCTACCTCTACAGAGAGAGTTTGGGGTATGTAGCATTATATGACCTACCTCTAGAGAGTTTGGGTATGTAGCATTATATGACCTACCTCTACAGAGAGTTTGTGGTATGTAGCATTATATGACCTACCTCTACAGAGAGTTTGGGTATGTAGCAAAATATGACCTACCTCTAGAGAGTTTGGGGTATGTAGCATTATATGACCTACCTCTACAGAGAAGTTTGGGTATGTAGCATTATATGACCTACCTCTAGAGAGTTTGGGTATGTAGCATTATATGACCTACCTCTAGAGAGTTTGGGTATGTAGCATTATATAACCTACTTCTACAGAGAGTTTGGGGTATGTAGCATTATATGACCTACCTCTAGAGAGTTTGGGTATGTAGCATTATATGACCTACCTCTACAGAGAGTTTGGGTATGTAGCATTATATGACCTACCTCTACAGAGAGTTTGGGTATGTAGCATAATATGACCTACCTCTAGAGAGTTTGGGGTATGTAGCATTATATGACCTACCTCTACAGAGAGTTTGGGGTATGTAGCATTATATGACCTACCTCTACAGAGAGTTTGGGGTATGTAGCATTATATGACCTACCTCTAGAGAGTTTGGGTATGTAGCATTATATGACCTACCTCTAGAGAGTTTGGGGTATGTAGCATTATATGACCTACCTCTACAGAGAGTTTGGGGTATGTAGCATTATATGACCTACCTCTACAGAGAGAGTTTGGGGTATGTAGCATTATATGACCTACCTCTAGAGAGTTTGGGTATGTAGCATTATATGACCTACCTCTACAGAGAGTTTGTGGTATGTAGCATTATATGACCTACCTCTACAGAGAGTTTGGGTATGTAGCAAAATATGACCTACCTCTAGAGAGTTTGGGGTATGTAGCATTATATGACCTACCTCTACAGAGAGTTTGGGTATGTAGCATTATATGACCTACCTCCGAGAGAGAGTTTGGGGTATGTAGCATTATATGACCTACCTCTACAGAGAGTTTGGGGTATGTAGCAATATATGACCTACCTCTAGAGAGTTTGGGGTATGTAGTATTATATTACCTACCTCTACAGAGAGTTTGGGGGTATGTAGGGTGACGACCCTCATGCTGGTGATGATCTGGCCGGTCTCCTTGACCTTCCCGGTGGCGATGAAGTGGAGGTTGGCCTGCTCCACCAGCTTTTTCATGTAGTCCTGGGAACGCACCTCCATCACCTGCTTCTCAGCTGGGAAAACACACAGGGATGACTTAGGATATGCTTTGTCTCCTTGAGTTTTATTTTCATTTTCATGTATTTTCTGGGGCTCCTGCTTAAGAAATATTGTAGAGCAACTAGCTTGCTGCTAGTAGAGAATATTGATCTTACATGCACCCCTTACACATACGGACATACACACACACCCTCCTCAGCCCTTCCTCCTCCCTCAACCTGCCTACCTTTCTTGGGATCCAGAATCACTCTAGGTGTCTTGAAGAGGAACTCAGAGCTGGTGACTCCAGTGTAATACACCACGTTGCCACTGACGTACACGTCCACAGTACGCGCCTGGTCACTCGTGTTGTTGAACTCCAGCTTCAGCTCAAAGTCATCCCCCACCCTCACCTCCATCAGGGGCATGTCCAGCTCCACGTCAGCCTCCGGAGGGGTGGCCTTCTCACGATGACAGCCGTACTCCTCCGCCTTCTCCAGCACCGCGCGCTCCTCGGGACTACCTGTTGATGTGGCGAGAGGGAGAGATTATAAGGTCTCTCTCAGAAGTTTCTAGTGTTGGTACCCAATTTACAAAGAGGCAAAACCCCTTTTCCCATTTTGTTACCTTCTTTAGGGGGTGTCAGCACAGGAATTACAAGATTATGTTATAATGCTGTTATTGCATCAAATGGTTGTTTTATGCAACAGAATAAGGGGTTGTTAGAACGCTCATCTGTGTGTGTTCTACTGAGGAGGGGAGTCTGGAAGATTTACGATGTCTTTGGGTGATACCGCATTCCAGATCAGGATTTAACTTCTTATGGCTGCAAGGGGCAGTATTGAGTAGCCTGATAAAATGTGTCCATTTCAAACGGCCTCGTACTCAATTCCTGCTCATACAATATGCATATTATTATTACTATTGGATAGAAAACACTCTCTTCTTTCTAAACCCGTTTGAATTATTTCTCTGAGTGAAACAGAACTCATTCTGCAGCACTTTTCCTGACCCGGAAGTTCAAAGTCTGAAATCGATGCTCTCTTCCTCGTCCTGCCTATAAATGGGCACAAGAGCTATTAGTATACATGCACGTTATACACCTTCCTCTGGGTGTCAAGAAGGCTGTGAGAGAAGAAATGAGGTGATTATCTCGATCTGGGATGGAATAAATCCTCTTGGAATGACGTGTACCCCAGTTCCGGTACTCTGAAGAACGCGATTTGGACAGTGGGGTTGCCTTTTGTTTTGCTGACGTTATAGGCGACTATTATTTCCGGCTTTGATTTTATTTGATACATGTCACCATATCATCGTAAAGTATGTTTTTTCAATATAGTTTCATCAGATTATTGAAATTTTTTCGGGAGTTTTGCCGTGTTCCGTTCTCTTCTGTTTGTTTACATGGAGAGATCCGTGCAACCCGGCTAGCGCGCTTGCTAAATGGAGAGAGAAAGTTGCCATTCTGAATCCAAACAACGACTCATCTGGACAAAGGACACCTTGTTCAACATTCTGATGAAAGATCAGCAAAAGTAAGACCCAATTTATGATGTTATTTCATATATTTGTCGTAGTCGCCGGCGCCCAAGTGTTTCTGGCTATTGTGCTAAGCTAATATAACGCAACATTTTGTTTTCGCTGTAAAACACTTAATAAATCGGAAATATTGTCTGGCATCACAAGATGCCTGTTTTTCATTTGCTTTACACTATGTATTTTTCAGAAATGTTTTATGATGAGTAATTAGGTATTTGACGTTGGTGTCTGTAAATATTATGGCTGCTTTCGGTGCAATTTCTGAATGTAGCTGCAATGTAAACTATGATTTATACCTGAAATATGCACATTTTTCGAAAAAAACATATGCTATACAATAAATATGTTATCAGACTGTCATCTGATGAGGTTGTTTCTTGGTTAGTGGCTATTTATATCTTTATTTGGCCGAATTTGTGATAGCTACTGATGGAGTCAAAAACTGATGGAGTAATAAAAGTGGAGTCTTTTGCTAACGTGGTTAGCTAATAGATTTACATATTTTGTCTTCCCTGTAAAACATTTTAAAAATCGGACATGTTGGCTGGAGTCACGAGATGTGTACCTTTCATATGCTGTATTGGACTTGTTAATGTGTGAAAGTTAAATATTTAAAAAAAATATCTTTTGAATTTCGCGCCCTGCACTTGAAGTGTCTGTTGTCATAAGTGTACCGATGTCGGGCTTGCACGCCAAACAGGTTAATGTTTCTGTTCTATAAGGTAACAGGGAGAGATGACTCCAGGACCAGACCTTGGTCTCTACACAATGAGAACTCTTTTTGCAACAGCTGGGAAGCTGGGAATTATAAGTATCTTTCATACAAATCTTAACTGTGTGACCTATTCCATACATCTGTTGTTCGTCATGTAGACTGAAGGGGGTGTATCTTGGCTATAAAAGACCTTTGTACTTTTGTCTCTGGGCTCTCAACGAATCATCTGAGAGTGATTCCTCGACCAGCCATCGGTAACGTATAGCACTCAATCAATTCACTTTATACAGTATGTGTGTGTTGTATTGACCTGCTCCCTTATTAATAAGTGAATAAAGATTTGGTTTAAGTATAACTCTGACTTGTGTGATAAGTTTGTCTTGCCTCATTTGATAGTAAAGAAATGAACCATGACAGGGGTAAGATCCACGTGATGAAAAGTCAGATGTGGCGGGGTGTTAATACTTTTCATGACACTGGAGTAAGCAGGAACTGACAAAGACTGACACTTTTTGCGCCGGTATCCCGGACCCAGACAAAGCCTAGTTCTGAACTTTAAAACACTAGAGATTCTCGATCGAGCATGCCTTTTAGTCCAGGACTATAGGCTTAATCTGTGTCTGGGAAACCGGCCCTTTAAGTGTTTGCTCTGTGACTCTCCCTCCATCCCTCCACTCCTCCTCTCCTACCCTCAGGGAACTTGTACTGATCAGTGATGTCACGGCGAGCGTCCTGGCCGGGCACTTTGGTCACCACCATCCTGCCAACATGGCTGCTGTTGACCTTGACCGGCTCCAGGGTTCCGTCTCTGGGGTTCCGTGAGTAGAACACCACATCACTGTTCACCTACAGAACAGGAAGAATGGAACACGTTCATCATGTAAAACCAGTCATTAGTCACTTAGTCATATATTTGGTCATACATTTGGTCATTATTGTAATATATGGTAATATAAAGTGCATTCGGAAAGTATTCAGACCCCTTCCAATTTTCCACCTTTTGTTATGTTACAGCCTTATTCTAAAATGTATTTTAAAAAATCCCCTCAACAATCTACACAGAATACCCCATAATGACAGGTTTTTGATTTTTTTGCAACAAAAAAAGAAACTGAAATATCACATGTACGTACATAAGTATTCAGACCCTTTGCTATGAGACTCGAAATTGAGCTCAGGTGCATCTTGTTTCCATCCATTATCCTTGAGATGTCTCTACAACTTTTGAGAGAGTCCACCTGTGGTAAATTCAACTGATTGGACATGATTTGGAAAGGCACACACCTGTTTATATAAGGTCCCACATTTGACAGTTCATGTCAGAGTAGAAACCAAGCCATGAGGTAAAAGGAATTGTCCTTAGAGCTCTGAGACAGGATTGTATCGAGGCACAGATCTGGGGACGGGTACCAAAACATTTCTGCAGCATTGAAGGTCCCTAAGAACACAGTGGCCTCCATCATTCTTAAATGGAAGAAGTTTGGAACAACCAAGACTCTTCCTAGATCTGGCCACCCGGCCAAACTCAGCAATTGGGGAAGAAGGTCCTTGGTCAGGGAGGTGACCAAGAACCCAATGGTCACTCTGACAAAGCTCCAGAGTTCCTCTGTGGAGATGGGAGAACCTTCCAGAAGGACAACCATCTCTGCAACACTCCACCAATCAGGCCTTATGGTAGAATGGCCAGATGAAAGCCACTCCTCAGTAAAAGGCACATGACAGTCCGCTTGGAGTTTGTCAAATGGCACCTAAAGAACTTCTCAGACCATGAGAAACAAGATTCTCTGGTCTGATGAAACCAAGATTGAACTATTTGGCCTGAATGCGAAGTGTCACGTCTGGAGGAAACATGACACCATCCCTACGGTGAAGCATGGTGGTGGCAGCATCATGCTGTGGGGTGGTGCACAATTGGCCCAGCGTCATCCGGGTTAGGGGAAGGTTTGGCCGGGGTAGCCCATCATTGTAAAATAAGAATTTGTTCTTAACCGACTTGCCTAGTTAAATAAAGGTTAAATTAAAAATCTAAATTCAAACGGTAGGGACTGGGAGACAGGATCAAGGGAAAGATGAACGGAGCAAAGCACAGAGAGATCCTTGATGAAAACTTGCTCAGGACCTCAGACTGGGGCAAAGGTTCACCTTCCAACAGGACAACGACCCTAAGCACACAGCCAAGACAAGGCAGGAATGGCTTCGGGACAAGTCTCTGAATGTCCTTGAGTGGCCCAGCCAGAGGCCTCACCATCCAACCTGACAGAGCTTGAGAGGATCTGCAGAGAAGAATGTGAGAAACTCCCCAAATACAAGCGTGCCAAGCTTGTAGTGTCATACCCAAGAAGACTCAAGGCTGTAATCTCTGCCAAAGGTGCTTCAACAAAGTATTGAGTAATGGATCTGAATACTTATGCAAATGTAATATTTCAGTTCTTGCTTTTTTATACATTTGCCCATTATGGGGTAGTGTGTGTAGATTGATGAGAGAAAAAAAAGAAGATTTAATCCAGTTTAGAATACAGCTGTAACGTAACAAAATGTGGAAAAAGTCAAGGGGTCTGAATATTTTTTGAATGCACTGAATATTACCATATGTATTACCATATATATAACCATATGTATTACCATATATATAACCATATGTATTACCATATATATAACCATATGTATTACCATATATATAACCATATGTATTACCATATATATAACCATATGTATTACCATATATATATAACCATATGTATTACCGTATATATTACCATATGTATTACAATATATATAACCATATGTATTACCATATATATAACCATATATATTACCATATATATTACCATATATATTACCATATATATTACCATAGTAATAACCCCCCAAATATGTATAGGTACTGCATATTCACTGTTAGACGAAGAGTTCACTGATTCAAACTTTAAATGAGCTTTCTTGGTAAGTGGCCAGTAGGGGTTGTAACATTTTGTATACTGTCCTGTGCAGTTAGTGCCCTGGTCCACTAGGGTGGCTCATCGTTGTAGTCTTTACCTCGGCAAACACGAACGCTGCGTCAAACGGGAAGCAGATCTGTCCGTGTTTGATGGCCTGGACAGATGCAGGACCACACCTGTACATCCCTATAGAAAGACACATTAGGTATTTTATTACAAATAAGTATTAATACAGTATAACATAGTTACTACCTCTTAAATTAGCTAACAAAATGTAACAACTGTATAACATGGTCAGCAAGTTCAGTAAAAGTGTACAGGCGCATGTGTGTGTGCGTGCATGTGAATGTGTGTGTGTGCACGTGGGTGCAATTGCATGTAAATGTGTGTGTAGGAACACCTCACCATCACTGGTCTCCTGGGGTGTAGCATCCACAGCCTGCCAGCCCCCAAACCCTTGAGGAAGGTCTGGCCTGCTCATGTAGCACTCGTTCCAGCAATGGTAGTTCCTATGGCAACATAACCATCCCTTAATTTCACTGTAACATCCAATGATTTTAAATGCAGTGTATGTACTCTTTAAATGCAGTGTATGTACTCTTTAAATGCAGTGTATGTACTCTTTAAATGCAGTGTATGTACTCTTTATATGCAGTGTATGTACTCTTTATATGCAGTTTATGTACTCTTTAAATGCAGTGCATGTACTCTTTAAATGCAGTGTACGTACTCTTTAAATGCAGTGTATTCACACTCGTGGATGAATTGTGTTTTTAAATGGTCAATTCAAATCAGAAGGTGATTTCAACATTGTCTGTCACTGAATCAGTTCTACCAAATGAAGTAGTGCTGAGGGATTCACCAAAATGTTGTTTTTTGGGATGGTTACATTACAATAGTATTACACATTACAAAAATAAAGTTGAACTATGTGGGACGCTGGCTGAAGGGAGTTGTAATGTTCATTAAGCAAATATTCAAGCTAGTTCAGTGCAGAAACTTGGTAATTAACTACTTAAGCAATAATACATGAGGCCATGTGTTATGACATTTTATCATGGCTGTGATGTGGTCATAACCACGAGGCGAAGCCGAGTGGTATTTGTTGTTTTATTAGGATCCTCATTAGCTTTTGCAAAAGCAGCGGCTAGACCACCACAGCCATGATAAAATGTCATAACACATGGCCTCAAGTGTATTATTGCATTATTACAACGGGTTACCAGCATTAAAACTCACGATTATTTCCCAAACTTTCCATTTTTTAACAAAATATGATGTTACATTCACTAACACTGATTGTCAAATGATTTAAATTATCGTCTGTCACTCTGAATCAGTTCTACCAGATGGAGTCCTTGGTGCGGTGCTTGTCAATTCTGCCGTTCTCATCCAGGATAACATCAGTCTTCAGGTTGCCGTCGTTGTCGTGGGCAGAGTAGAAGTTGGTGACAACCCTGGCGGGGATGCCCAGACAGCGCAGGACTGGGGAGGGGGAAGGGAAGGGAAATGATTTCCTCAGCAAATACAAAAAAATATAAGGAATTCTGCACATCAAAGAGGGGAATAAGTTATTTAAATTCTGTTTGTTACAATAAACTAAACAGCAGCAGATTGTCAATCCAAACCATAGACTACTACTGAACCCCACCCACCACTATTCTAACACTCTTCATTCTCTAATAATGGGTGGTATAGCCATTCATACTAAGGCAATGTCTCTCAATCCTGGTCCTGGGGACCCAAAGGAATGACATTTTAGATTTTGATCTAGTACTAAAACAGCTGATTCCACTAATCATCTCATCATCAAGCCTTTGATTAGAATCAGGTGTATTAGTGCTAGTTGCAAAAACAAAAATGTGCACCCCTTTGGGTCCCCAGGACCAGGATACCTTAGTATGAATGTCTTGGAAAACACTGGATTGGAAAACACTGTACTAAGGGTTGAACGGTAGTGTTGCGAGTCTCACAGGTGTTGAAGACGGCAGCATAGACCCAGCACTGGGCGTAGCAGACGGGTGTCTTGCTGCTGGAGTAGTTGAGGAGGATCTCAGTGCTTCCTGTCCAGGAGGTGGGTGCCACTCCGTAGGTGTAGTCACCGCTCCAGTTCCCCACCAGCACCCCGTCGTCGTCATGAGAGTTCAGCTGGGAGAAAGAGAGGTAAATATGCTGTAGTTTGAGTCTGAAATGACACCCAATTCCCTTTATAGCGCATTAGTTTGACCAGAGCCTTATGGGCCATGTCAAAAGTAGTGCACTACATGCTAAGAGTGGCATTTTGGATGCAACTGCAGCCTTTTACATGCCTACATTGAGTTGTAAGTACAAATCTGTCTTCCGTACAAATCTCTGTTCTGTACAAATCTGTCTTCCGTACAAATCTCTATTCTGTACAAATCTGTCTTCCGTACAAATCTCTATTATGTACAAATCTGTCTTCTGTACAAATCTGTCTTCCGTACAAATCTCTCTTCTGTACAAATCTGTCTTCTGTAAAATCTGTCTTCTGTAAAATCTGTCTTCTGTTCAAATCTGTCTTCTGTTCAAATCTGTCTTCCGTACAAATCTCTCTTCTGTACAAATCTGTCTTCTGTAAAATCTCTGTTCTGTACAAATCTGTCTTCCGTACAAATCGCTCTTTTGTACAAATCTGTCTTCTGTAAAATCTCTGTTCTGTACAAATCTGTCTTCTGTAAAATCTCTTTTCTGTACAAAACTGTCTTCTGTAAAATCTCTCTTCTGTTCAAATCTGTCTTCTGTAAAATCTCTCTTCTGTTCAAATCTGTCTTCTGTAAAATCTCTGTTCTGTTCAAATCTGTCTTCTGTAAAATCTCTGTTCTGTAAAAATCTGTCTTCTGTAAAATCTGTCTTCTGTAAAATCTCTCTTCTGTTCAAATTTGTCTTCCGTACAAATCTCTCTTCTGTACAAATCTGTCTTCTGTAAAATCTCTGTTCTGTACAAATCTGTCTTCCGTACAAATCGCTCTTTTGTACAAATCTGTCTTCTGTAAAATCTCTGTTCTGTACAAATCTGTCTTCTGTAAAATCTATTTTCTGTACAAAACTGTCTTCTGTAAAATTTCTCTTCTGTTCAAATCTGTCTTCTGTAAAATCTCTCTTCTGTTCAAATCTGTCTTCTGTAAAATCTCTGTTCTGTTCAAATCTGTCTTCTGTAAAATCTCTGTTCTGTAAAAATCTGTCTTCTAATATGGCTTTTTCATTTCTCCATTGAGTTTTACTTATAAATGTACTATGTGAAAAGGTTGTAAGAATGTTATGTGAATGGGTTCTCTGTATTGTATTGACTGGTGGTAACCACGCAACCCTCACCATGGCGGAGGCCTTCCGGGCTACTTTGATGGCGTCGCCCCGGGTGGTGATGGGCATGGCAGCTTTATCCATGATGAACAGACAGGCATCCAGCACCCCATAGTCAAACTGCAACAAGCAACGTTGAGAATTGAGGATTAACTTGTAAAAATGCATATGAGGGTTTTATGGTCAGTCTTTGTATTCAAATTAATACATGCGTGGAAAACATCTTGTGTGGAACATGTGTGGGAAATCTCTGTTGCACGTCGGGCCAACTAACCCCATTTATCTGTGACTATATCCACAACACAGCATGGCCTCTTGGGCTTTATTAACAGACATACACTATAAAATTGTGTTTTGAAATGATTGTCCAAACAATGTAAAATGATTTGTACCTGACCAAAGTTCCAGGGCCGCTCAGAAATGTCGTCATATGCCCCGTGGTAGATGATCCCCACCTCGTTGAGAACACACTCCTCCCTCTCATCGTCATCATCCAGGAACACAGAATCACCTGATGGAAGGAAAACAGAACGTTAGAATTTGAATTTCATTCTATGTTCAGAATGTACAGTTGAAGTCAGAAGTTTACATACACTTAGGTTAGAGTCATTAAAACTTGTTTTTCAACACTCCACAAATTTCTTGTTAACAAACTATAGTTTTGGCAAGTCGGTTGGGACATCAACTTTGTGCATGACACAAGTAATTTTTCCAACAATTGTTACAGACAGATTATTTCACTTATAATTCACTGTATCACAATTCCAGTGGGTCAGAAGTTTACATACACTAAGTTGACTGTGCCTTTAAACAGTTGGCAAAATTCCAGAAAATGATGTCATAGCTTTAGAAGCTTCTGATAGGCTAATTTACATCATTTGAGTCAATTGGAGGTGTACCTTTGGATGTCTTTCAAGACCTACCTTCAAACTCAGTGCCTCTTTGCTTGACATCATGGGAAAATCAAAAGAAATCAGCCAAGACCTCAGAAAAATAATTGTAGACCTCCACAAGTCTGGTTCATCCTTGGGAGCAATTTCCAAGTGCCTGCAGGTACCACGTTCATCTGTACAAACAATAGTATGCAAGTATAAACACCATGGGACCACGCAGCCGTCATACCGCTCAGGATGGAGATGCGTTCTGTCTCCTGGAGATGAATGTACTTCGGTGCTAAAAATGCAAATCAATCCCAGAACAACAGCAAAGGACCTTGTGAAGATGCTAGAGGAAACAGGTACAAAGTATCTATATCCACAGTAAAATTAGTCATATATCAACATAACCTGAAAGGCCGCTCAGCAAGGAAGAAGCCACTGCTCCAAAACCACCATAAAAAATGCCAGACTACGGTTTGCCACTGCACATGGGGACAAAGATAGTACTTTTTGGAGAAATGGCCCCTGGTCCGATGAAACAAAAATAGAACTGTTTGGCCATAATGACCATCGTTATGTTTGGAGGAAAAAGAGGGAGGCTTGTAAGCTGAAGAACAACATCCCAACCATGAAGCACGGGGGTGGCAGCATCATGTTGTGGGGATGCTTTGCTGCAGGAGCGACTGGTGCACTTCACAAAATAGATGGCATCATGAGGAGAGAAAATTATGTGGATATATTGAAGCAACATCTCAAGACATCAGTCAGGAAGTTAAAGCTTGGTCGCAAATGGGTCTTCCAAATGGACAATGACCCCAAGCATATTTTACCTTTATTTAACTAGGCAAGTCAGTTAAGAACAAATTCTTATTTTCAATGATGGCCTATGAACAGTGGGTTAAATACCTTGTTCAGGAGCAGAATAACAGATTTTTACCTTGTCAGCTCAGGGATTCAATCTTGCAACCTTTCGGTTACTAGTCCAACACTCTAACCACTAGGGTACCGGCCACCCAAGCATACTTTCAAAGTTGTGGCAGAATGGCTTAAGGACAACAAAGTCAAGGAATTGGAGTGGCCATCACAAAGCCCTGACCTCAATCCTATAGAAAATTTGTGGGCAGAACTGAAAAAACGTGTGCGAGCAAGGAGGCCTACAAACCTCACTCAGTTACATCAGCTCTGTCAGGAGGAATGGGCCAAAATTCACCCAACTTATTGTGGGAAGCTTGTGGAAAGCTACCCAAAACATTTGACCCAAGTTAAACATTTAAAGGCAATGCTACCAAATACTAATTGAGTGTACGTAAACTTCTGACCCACTGGGAAGGTGATGAAAGAAATAAAAGCTGACATAAATCATTCTCTCGACTATTATTCTGACATTTCACATTCTTAAAATAAAGTGGTGAATGACGTAAGACAGGGAATTTTTACTAGGATTAAATGTCAGGAATTGTGGAAAAACTGAGTTTAAATGTATTTGGGTAAGGTGTATGTAAACTTCCGACTTCAACTGTATGTTTTTAAACAAGAAACAATCAATTAATCAATCAGTTGCACAAACAACTGATGTGGGACCAGACTAATGGGGTAGCTGTCATCAGTCAGTGTCGATCACAGACCTGTTGCCCAGGCGTTGAAGAGGACGTAGAGGTCTCGACTCTCGTCCCTCCTGGTCCTGCGGATACCGTAGGGCGTCACCACCGCCACGTACGTGCGCCACTTTCCCACAATGCAGTCTGGCGCGGGGGTGATGCCCACTGTGACTACGTTGTCGGTGCTGTCCACCACCCGGCCGGCCCACGGGCTCTGGCGGTCCTTGGCCACAGACACGGGGATGTAGGTGCCCTTACTGAACTGGGGACTGCCCCCTGGTGGATTGGTGGAACAAGAGGAATGACATGTCTTGATAGCTTGCTAACACTGAGACTTCCACTCCGGGGGGGAAGTTTCATCAGGATCAGCTCCCCCTTCCCCAATCGTAACCTTAAAGGCCCAATGCAGTCAAAAACTAGATTTGATTGTGTATTATATGTATTTCCATGCTATGAGGTTGGAATAATACTGTGACATTGTGAAAATTATGATAATGTCCTTTTAGTGTAAGAGCTGTTTGAAAATGTTTGAAATTTCTGCCTGTTTTGCTGGGATGGGGTTTGGCCTTCCATGGTAGCATCACCAGGTGGTAAATGAGTTAATAGACCCATAAGAAAGAGAGTTCCAAACCTCTCTACCAATAACAGCTCATTTTCAGTTTCCCCCTCCCCACTCAGACCACTCCCAGACAGTTCTAGCAAAATTCTTGTTTGAGAAATTACTCTTTGCTGAGAAACAATTATTATATTTTTTTTGCATTTTAATTGAAAACAATCATAGTATGGTACTTCATTGTTACCCAGAAATGATTTGATAATGAGATACAAATGGCTGCTTTGGACCTTTAACCATTAGTGGGGAGTATGCAAAACTGACCCCAGATCAGCAACTTCACCTTACACCGAGCCTTCGCATTAAGCTATGGTAACACCCTGGACTAGAGATGTGGTACTAGAGACATAGTAACACCCTGGACTAGAGATACGGTAACACCCTGGACTAGAGCTATAGTATTACCCTGGACTAGAGCTATGTAATACCTTGGACAAAAGCTATGGTAACACCCTGGACTAGAGCTACGGTAACACCATGGACTAGAGCTACTGTAAACCCTGGACTAGAGCTATGGTAACACCCTGGACTAGAGCTACGGTCAAACCTGGACTAGAGCTACGGTCAAACCTGGACTAGAGCTATGGTAGACCTAACCACTGATTCAAGAAAGAAAGATAGATACAGTACTACATGCACACTGTTGAATCCCTCCTTAGTTGAATTATGTTTCAAGCTGTTAAATTAAAAACTGCAGGAGCATTTAACAGTGTACATTTCTTTCATGACATTACTTTTGAACTGCTTCTTAACTAGTAACTATGGATACAGAGTGAGATCTTTTTGATTCTGGGAAGCTTTTTAGGTGGGGGTTTATTTATCTCACCAATAACGAACTCCACAGCGAACTGATCATCGGAGGGTTTGTAAGGACGGTCAAAGGTCACCTTGAGCTGGAACTCCTGGCCCCTGCGGACGATGAGGTGGTCACTGGCATACAGGTGTGTGCTGTGCTGTGGCGTATTGACCTCATCTGGCCTCCGCAGCATGTTCACGTCCCAGATGTCCAAGAACTCTGGAGGGAGGGAGTGAGAGAGGGAGAGTGAGAGAGAGATGGGCGAGAGAGAGGGCGCAAGAGAGAGAGAGGGGACAGGAGAGCGGTAGAGAGGTGGCAGGAGAGAGAGCGAGAGAGAGAGAGAGGGGGCGGGAGGGAGAGAGAGAGGAGGCGGGAGAGCGGAGGAGAGAGAGAGAGAGAGAGGGGCGGGAGAGAGAGCAAGAGAGGGGGCAGGGGAGAGGGAGAGAGAGAGAGCAGGAGCGAGAGAGAGGGGGGGCGGGAGAGAGAGAGAGAGGGGATGGAAGAGAGAGAGATAGGGGGTGGGAGAGCGGGGGAAAGAGAGAGAGGGGGGCGAGAGAGAGATAGAGGGGGGGTGGGAGAGAGAGAGAGAGAGGGGGCGGGAAAGAGGGCAGGAGAGAGAGAGAGAGAGAGAGGGGAGGGTGGGAGAGAGAATATATAAGTGTATAAAGAAAGAGGAGAGACTTGAAAACTGGAATTACTGACTTTTGTCATCGTAACTTGGGCCCTGAGTTTTTCCTGGTCAAGTTAGGTGGTCATGGAAAACTCTGGGCCCTAAATGTATGGCTATATGGGATACAGTTGAAACATACAGATGCAGGATGCAATGCGGGAAATGTCAAATGTGGTAGCGTTTATAATGTTACCTCATAAGCATAGCAGGTATTTATATGGGAGTGTTCATGTTGATTCACTAGCATAGGGCAACCTGTCATCATTATCTGGCTCCAAGGAGCATTCCTTGGAGATGAGGCCATACCCCAAACTATTCAATCTTTGTTGTCATTCAGTTAAGCCTGTACTCGATTGAAGTGTATTTGAGATTTAAAAAGGCTTCTGAAAGTTTGTAATTTCCAAAATGTCAATTACTGATAATTCACATTTCCTGTTGCTGCAGGATTCATTTCCTGCAGTAGCAAATTTACTCAAATTAAGACCCCACATTAAGAGTATTGTTCGAAGCCATAATCGTTATGCTTAATTTTAAGTAAAAAATATGTATATATTTCAGCATATCTATGCATACCTCTTGTGCTGTCTGTGTCCTTACTGCTGGTCCTTTAAAAATATATATAAGAAAGAAAAGGATTTCCTGCATCTCTGCTAAAATATTGAAAGGAATGTGAGTCTTATTCAGTATATTTATTTATTGCTTGCTTTTCTAAAGTCTACCAACCTTGCCAACAGGCATGCCAGCTAAGATAGTTAAACAAGCTAGCTACTCCAACTTGATTGATAGCCTGAAATGTCTTCTTGTTAGCTAGTTAGGAGGTTGGGAGATTGGGAACCTATCTGGGTTAGCTAAAGCAAACTTCAGAAAATTGCTAGGTGGCTATAGTATTTGTTTTAAAACAGCACACGTCTGAGGGGGCACACACACAGCGCCTCCTTATCCTCCTCACACACACACACACACATACACACACACACAAGCTCATTCTCCTCCTCACCCCTGAGTGGAGGAGGTCCTCGGGGTCCAATTATGCCGAAGGAATCGAACTCAGGCACCTCCTCCCCCTCTGCATTGGAGCTGGCGATGGGGGCGGCGCTGCGGCCGCGGTGGGACACCTGGGGTGGTGGCTGGACTGCGGGCTCCGGGTTAGACATGGTACTAGCGCTGAAATGTCACCTCACAGGCCTGGGACACATTCAGATGGACGGACAGACAGACAGGCAGACACACAGGCAGACAGGCAGGCAGACAGACAGACAGAGTGATAATGTTATAAGATACCGCAGAACAGTTCAGAAGTTCATAAAGAATAATATTAAATGGGCAGGAGGGGATCTGATCCCAGATCAGCAATCTGAGACGCTTAATGAACACCGGTCCTGAATTCCATCGATGGTAGCATATCACTGACAACTCCATTCATATTCAGCTAACCCTTTGAGAGGACAGTTGTACTGTGGATGCTAAGGGATTAACTGTTTCGACAACCATCTGTTTCACATTGAGGTATGGCAGCAGTAGTGAACGTGAGTACGGAGCTGGATGAGACACACGTAAACTTTAACACAAGCCACATGTATATATATAAAAAAAATATTTGCATATCAGTGACTAGATCAGCAAACTTAGGTAGGAAATGCTTTGTGGTTTCACTGAGAGGAGCCTGTGTTTTTTATTTTCTTGTTGTTTATTTGTGTGCTGTATAAAGAAAACGAGGGCTCAATTCCAAAAAGCGGTTGGCAAAGTCAAACATTTTTGTGTTGTTTGTTTTGGCGTTGTGTTGTTCTGAGTGTCATTAAACTGTGCAGTTCAACTGAACAAATTAAAGAGAAAAAATGGTTGTTAACGATCAAGGAATTCTACAATTGAATCATCCCTGATTTTGTGTCAGCGGTGGTCACAAAAGTGATGTCATCACATTTCTTTGTTTAGAATCAACATGTTGGATTCATTTTTTTTTTAAATATTAAAAACATTCCATTTGCTGTGGGTCATTTTGATAATTTGGGCATGTAGTGAAAAAGACTATGTACCAATAAAAATATGCCAGTATTTGTGGTAAAATTAAGTAATGTTATGGAACAGATTTACAAGTAGGAGGTAATAATAGTAATAGTAAGTAGGGGGTTGAACAAACTATATAAATGAACAAACTATATACTCTGTATCCAAGTCTAAACCTGGCAGTTCATGAAATAGGCTTTGCATTTAGAGCAGGTCCAGCAGTCATAAAACAACAAGCTATTAGACCCCATCATAAACTACAAGCAGTGGTGCAAAGTTACGAATGTTGGATTAGTTCAAACTTCATTGAGCCACAAGCTTCCATCTAATAGGGACTAACATCAAAACCATGGAAGTAAATTAAGTCTCTAGACACATACTGTAAGTCGATCATCCACAGATGATGCAATCTCTATTGCACTCCACACTGAGCTTTCACACCTGGACAAAAGGAACACCTATGTGAGAATGCTATTCATTGACTACAGCTCAGCGTTTAACACCATAGTGCCCTCAAAGCTCATCACTAAGCTAAGGACCCTGGGACTAAACACCTCACTCTGCAACTGGATCCTGGACTTCCTGACGGGCCGCCCCCAGGTGGTAAGGATAGGTAACAACACATCCACCATACTGATCCTCAACATGGGGGCCCCTCAGGGGTGCGTGCTCAGTCCCCTCCTGTACTCCCTGTTCACTCATGACTGCACAGCCAGGCACGACTCCAACACCATCCTTAAGTTTGCAGACGACACAACAGTGGTAGGCCTGATCACCGACAACAACGAGAAAGCCTATAGGGAGGAAGTCAGAGATCTGGCCATGTGGTGCCAGGACAACAACCTCTCCCTCAACGAGATCAAGACAAGGAGATGATTGTGGACGTCAGGAAAAGGATGACCGAGCACGTCCCCATTCTCATCGACGGGGCTGTAGTGGAGCAGGTTGAGAGCTTCAAGTTCCTTGGTGTCCACATCACCAACAAACTAACATGGTCCAAACACACCAAGATAGTCGTGAAGAGGGCACGACAAAACCGATTCCCCCTCAAGACACTGAAAAGATTTGTCATGGGTCCTCAGATCCTCAAAAGGTTCTACAGCTGCACCATCGAGACCATCCTGGCTGGTTGCATCACTGCCTGGTATGGCAACTGCTCGGCCTCCGACTGCAAGACACTATAGAGGGTAGTGCGTACGGCCCAGTACATCACTGGGGCCAAGCTTCCTGCCATCTAGGACCTCTATACCAGGCGGTGTCAGAGGAAGACCCTAAAAGTTGTCAAAGACTCCAGCCACCCTAGTCATAGACTGTTCTCTCTGCTACCACATGGCAAGCGGTACCGGAGCGCCAAGTCTAGGTCCAAGAGGCTTCTAAACAGCTTCTACCCCCAAGCCATAAGACTCCTGAACATCTAATCAAATGTCTACCCACACTATTTGTATTGGCCCCCATCTCTTTTACGCTGCTGCTACTCTCTGTTATTATTTGTGTATAGTCACTTTAATAACTCTACCTACATGTACATATTATCTCAATTACCTCTAAACTGGTGCCCCCCCCCGCACATTGACTCTGTACCCCCCTTTCATATAGCCTCGCTATTGTTATTTTACTGCTGCTCTTTAATTATTTGTTACTTTTATTTCTTATTTTTTTAGGTAATTTTTCTTAAAACTGCATGGTTGGTTAAGGGCTTAAGGGCTTGTAAGTAAGCATTTCACTGTAAGGTCTACACTTGTTGTATTCGGCACATGTGACAAATAACATTTGATTTGATAAAGCAGCACTAAGATAAAGATCCCCTCACCCAGCCATCCCCCTGGGGGTCTTTACTTTCACAGCCTGTTTATTATAGGGAGGGAGGAGGGAGGGGGGAGGGTTTTATTGAAACGAGTATGCAAGAGTGTGGCATCACTGTTTTAATAATTCAATACACAATGGTTGTTTTCATAAAATGTAAGTATGGCACATCATACGTCATGCAGCTTTGTGGCACAAACACCTATTTGAGAATGGAGTCGTTATGTAATGTGTATGTGCTGTGCTGGTCCAGGAGACAGGTTTGGGGTTTATGTCAACCAAACAGCATTTGTGTCAACCAAACAACCCAGCATTGTTTTTTTTAGAGTGCACACAAACGTGCATTCTGTAGAAACAACATCACCACAGGTTTTTATAGACATACTTTTTTTCTTTCTTTTTTTTTTCTTTTTTTTTGGGGGGGGGTGGATCAGCTTAATATTGTGGAAAGAATGTTGCTTCCAATGTAATTGTCTGCATCATTTCCAATCCCCCATATTTTTGGGGGTAAATATATATATCCATTCACGTATGCATACATATACACATATATACATACACATACCTATATAGACATACATACTTTTTTTAAAGAGTATACCTTTATTATTATTCCCTGCAAACCCTACCACCGATCCCCCAATTGGAGTAAACTGATAAACATTTCTGTTTTTACCTTCAATTTATACATCTTATACACATTTTACAGACACAGTCTACTTTATAATAGTTCTCTCTTGTTTGTTCTTAGTCCTTCCTCTATTTCTGTTGTCCATCCAGTTTGATTTCCACTTGTAACTGTGCTATTTCACAATAGCTCCGCACCTATACACATTTCACAGATCCCGTATGCCCTACATTGTTTATCTTGTTATTAGTCCCACCCTTCAGCTCCACTCAACCTTTCCCATCTATCTTCCAACATCATCCATTTCGGATTTTTATTTGCCATATATTTTTCAACTGTGCTGTGATGCTTCACAAAAGATTTGAATCTTCCTATTCTCATAGCTTCCACGGATTGTAAATTAAAAATAAACATTTTTGCTAAAATAATTATTATATTATTGATTGATTGACTATGGCTTTTCAAATCCCCCAGTATTACTATCTGTAGCGTTAGTTCTACGCAAATGTTGCAATTCTTCAACCATTCCTGGACCTGTGACCAAAAACGAGCTACATGCGGACAATACCAAAATAAATGGTCTAATGACTCTGCCTCCTCACAGCAGAATCTACAGAGCTGGGAAGATTGTATCCCCCATATATATAACATTCATTTGTTGCAAGAATTTTGTACAATAATTTAAATTGAAAAATTCGAAGTTTTGAATCCGGCGTTGTTTTGCGTATCAATTCATAAACCATGTGCCATGGAATGGGTACATCGAAAATCTCTTCCCAACTATTTTGCAATTTATATGGCACAGCTGTAAGTTTTTTGGTCCTTAAATGAAATTGGTATATGTTTTTATTTATCACACGTTTCTTTAACCATTTATGTTCTTTAATATAAGGCCGACATACAAGTTCCTTACTTTTATCCCCTTCCACCTGCCTCTTCCATTTTTGTGGTAATGCTGCAATTAATTGGTTGTAATTTTGGGTAGAGCAGACATTTCCATATGTCTGTGTTAGCTGCATGTGTGACATTACTCCACCAGTCCTATTTATGATATCATTCACAAAAATTATACCTTTTTTAAACATTTCTTCGATAAATACAGTTTTTTTATCAATTACTATATTTGAATTTAACCACAAGATTTGTTGTACTATTTGTTCCGTCCTTTCAGGTGGATTAAACTGAAATTGCAACCAACTTTCTAAGTCTCGTTTAAAAAATAAAGATATTTTGGAAATTATTTCCTTTTCAAGCAACCGAAAGTGAGCAGGTGTAATCTGAAAAAAGGGAAAAAGGCCCTTCTTGAACATAGGATGAGACATTCGTACCAATCTACTAGAGAACCAGTTTGGATTTAAGTATAACTTTTGTATGACTGATGCCTTTAGTGAGAGGTCTAATGCTTTAATATTTAATAATTTCTGCCCTCCGAATTCATATTCGTTATATAAATAGGCCCTTTTAATTTTATCTGGCTTGCCGTTCCAAATAAAATTGAATATTTTTTGTTCATATAATTTAAAAAGCAGGTCACTAGGTGTAGGCAAAACCATAAGCAAATAGGTAAACTGTGATATGATTAAAGAGTTAATCAGGGTGATTTTCCCACAAATAGACAGGTATTTTCCTTTCCATGGTAGCAAGATCTTATCTATTTTTGCTAACTTTCTATAAAAATTTATTGGAGTGAGATAATTTCTTTCTTTTGGTATTTGTATACCGAGTATGTCCACATCACCGTCAGACCATTTAATTGGTAAACTACATGGCAATGTAAAATGTGTATTTTTTAGTGATCCAATACGTAATATGGTACATTTATCATAATTTGGTTTTAATCCAGAGAGGATAGCAAATGTATCTAGATCCTCTAAGAGGCCGTGGAGAGATTCTAGTTGTGGTTTTAAAAGAAAACATGAATCATCAGCGTACAATGACACCTTAGTTTTTAGGCCCTGGATTTCTAATCCCTTAATATTAATGTTTGATCTAATTTTAACAGCTAACATTTTGATGGCAATAATAAATAGATATGCCGATAGTGGGCAACCTTGTTTTACTCCTCTAGATAGTTTAAAACTTTCTGAGATGTAGCCATTATTTACTATTTTACACCTAGGGTTACTATACATAATTTTTACCCATTTTATAAGAGATTCTTCAAAATTGAAATATTCTAGGTATTTATATATAAACTCCAGTCGTACTTTATCAAAAGCCTTTTCAAAATCAGCTATGAAAACCAGGCCTGGTGTCCCCGATATTTCATAGTGTTCTATTGTTTCCAGTACTTGCCTTATATTATCTCCAATGTATCGTCCATGTAAAAAACCTGTCTGATTAGGATGAATATTATCTGACAAAACTTTTTTTATTCTATGCGCCAAGCATTTTGCTAGGATTTTTGCATCACAACACTGAAGTGTAAGAGGTCTCCAATTTTTTAAATGGACTGGATCTTTATATATACCACTTGGGTCCTGTTTCAGTAATAATGATATCACACCTTCTTGTTGCGTGTCTGATAATCTATCATTTATATAGGAGTGGTTAAAACAAGCTAATAATGGTCCTTTGAGTATATCAAAAAAAAAATTGTATACTTCCACTGGTATGCCATCCAGTCCTGGAGTTTTCCCATCCTTAAAGGCCCCAATTGCATCAAGTAGTTCCTCCTCTGTAATTAGGCCTTCACATGAGTCTTTCTGTACAGATGTTAATTTTACATTATTATTAGGGAAAAAATCCATACAATTAGTTTCAGTTAGTGGAGATGGAGGAGCCTGAAATGAAAATATATTCTTAAAGTACTTTACTTCCTCTTTCAAAATATCATTTGGTGAATCATGCGTGACTCCATCATTTGTAACAAGTTTTAATACGTTTTTTTTGGTAGCATTTCTATATTGAAGATTGAAAAAGAATTTGGTGCATTTTTCCCCATATTCCATCCAGTTCGCTTTATTTTTGTAATATATTACACTGGATCTTTCTTGAAT
Organism: Salvelinus fontinalis; assembly: GCF_029448725.1. Lineage (NCBI taxonomy): Eukaryota > Metazoa > Chordata > Actinopteri > Salmoniformes > Salmonidae > Salvelinus > Salvelinus fontinalis. The sequence continues at coordinate 18,785,738 of NC_074700.1, read as the reverse complement.
AAGTTCCTCTATTTCTTTTTGTTTTTCCTCTAACTTATTCTGTACCTCTATGGTACCGTTTTTATTGTTATCTAACTGTACTGTTAGTCCTTCAATTTCCTTTGCTAATATGGACTCTTTTGATCGAAATTGCTTTTGTTTTATAGATGAGTACTGAATTGCATGGCCTCTAAAGGCACACTTAAAAGTGTCCCATACAATATGGGGATCTGCTGTACCTATGTTATGTCTAAAAAAGTCAGTTATAAATTCTTCTGTCCTAGTTCTAAACAATTTATCATCTAGTAGGCTTTGATTAAATTTCCAATATCCTCGCCCACGTGGAAATTCTGTAAGAGTAATATATATGCCAATTATGTGATGGTCCGACCGCATTCTGTCCCCTATCAAACACTTTTTAACTTTTGGTGCCAGAGAGAATGATATAAGAAAGTAGTCAAGGCGACTAGCTTGATTAAGCCTCCGCCATGTATATCTCACTAGGTCAGGGTATTTAAGTCTCCATATATCCACTAATTCCAATATATCCATGACATTCCTGATTTCCTTAAGTGCCTGAGGGTGATAGTTTGTAGTGTGATTTCCTTTCCGGTCCATAGAGGTATTTAAGACCGTATTAAAATCTCCCACTATAATAATAGAGTCTAGTGTTGCTTGTAGAGTTGATACATTCTTATATATATTGTCAAAGAAGCTTGGATCATCATTATTCGGACCGTATAGGTTAATAAGCCATATATGTTTATTGTCCAATAACATATTTAAAATAATCCATCTACCTTGAGGATCTGTTTGGACAAGTTGTACATTTGGATCAAAGTTATTATTAATTAAAACCATCACCCCTTTTGAATTTCTTTGCCCATGGGAGAAATATATTTCGCCCCCCCAGTTCTTTTTCCACAAAACTTCATCTAAAACTGTTGAATGGGTTTCCTGTAAAGAGTAGATATTATAATCCTTATCTTTTAGCCAGGTAAATACTGATCGTCTTTTCTTATTATCTGCTAAGCCATTACAATTGTAACTGGCTATACTTATTTCACCACTTACCATAATGAGACACACCTTTCAATTATTTTTATCAAAATATATGTTTGTAAACGTCCTATTAAAAAGTAACATAATGATTGAGTGTCTATATAGTTGTACCATGACATTTGCATCTCCACTAAGCAAACCTCCAATTGGTCCCCACTATTCCACCCGCCAAAAGCCCCCATCTCGAGTTGGGTTGTCATCCCAATGCCCGGCAGACCACCTTCGAAAAGTGCACACAGCACCATCCACCGAACCGAAGCAGATCCATTGCCAAATGCATTTCCATCGCCCTCACCTCGATTTTTATTACATATTGCTGTGAATCATCCTCTATAGTCCCTAACATCTTTTACTTCTTCCTTCGCAACAGTTGTGGGATACACACATACACCCACACACATTCAGCCCTTACCCCCACACAACCATAAGCTCACCCTCTCAACAATTGCACCATCCCAGAGCCCAACTCAAGATGGGTCATGATTTACAAATGTACTTGCAGTTGCAGCTGCATGAGAAGGCCTGCAAGACCGCGCAAAAAATGAGCATAAATGTAGAGATTTATTTACCATTGTCACATCCTAGATGATGGAGGTCAAATGTACACCTTCTTCCTGAAACACCCACAATACGGTCATCCATTTTGACCATGTTCCCAAGCATCTCCATGCAGTCCGATTGGTTTCGTGCCACCAGGGCCACAATAATATACCCCCTCTCTGAATGTCCGAGTGTGACCCCCTCCCCATGGGTTACTGCAGCTAGTGTTGCCAGCACTGCCACTGCCTGGGTGGGGGCACCCCACCGGAATCCCCACCGGCTAGGTACAAGGTCATCAAGGTTCTCATTAGTAGCTTTGAGAATTTCCTTGTTTATTATGCTCTCCCTTTAGGGGGCTTTGGCTTTGCAGGACCAACCCTGCCAAGCAGGCTCAGAATCTTGAGGGGGCAGTGCTGCTCTTGGTCCCTGACCTCATTTTGGCTGCATACAGACCGCTTACAGCATGCACATAAAACAGTTAGGGACTTCTCCTTAGTATCTGGGCCATTCATGTAGGTGTCTAGGGTATAGGGCCATGGACCGTACCATTAAAATAGGATAATAAATAATTAGATATAATTTATTTTAAAAATGTAGTTCCCCACGATAGGACAATAAATAAATAAGACGTATAATTCATTATAAAAGTATATCTATCATCTGAACAACATTGAAAGCCCTCTCATACCCGGCCCACAGCAATACACTGGCTCTGGGATATGCAACTATTTCATTACTCACTCACTCAACTTTCCAAACATAACAAATAAAAATAAACACACACCACACATACTGTGCCTTTTTTTTATAGATGTTCTTTGGGACTGTGCCTATTTGTTGTGGAAATGCTGCAGGTTATTACTATTTTCAGCCATAAATCAATGGATTATACAATAGATATACTGTATAGGGCTTTTTTTCTCATAGTGCAAAATGCAAAAAATACCGTGAACCTCATTATAATCTCGCACTGATTTCGTTTGAAACTTTTCTTCACAATGTGCGTTATAAGGAGCTGATTATTAAAACGTTGTTTTAACTAAGCAATACATCAAGTCTTCTCTTTAGGAAGCACATTGTTGAGGACATTTTTCAAATGTAGTCATGCTGTCAAATAACTAGCTTTATATCATTTTTTCCACTTTGCGCAATGCCTTTGCACTACAAAAATGTCCCCATACAGTTTTATGTAGTGTGGTGTGTACATGCATTAACATACATATACATTAACATTGCATTAATAGTTTAACAGCATTTTACAACCAAATGCCAAAGTAAAGGAAAAAGACACAGAAGCATCAAATAATCCTGATTCTGAACCAGATCACGGTGTGGAATAAACTGAACCAGATCACGGTGTGGAATAAACTGAACCAGATCACGGTGTGGAATAAACTGAACCAGATCACGGTGTGGAATAAACTGAACCAGATCACGGTGTGGAATAAACTGAACCAGATCACGGTGTGGAATAAAGAACAATTCAAACCAGCACTCTGTTCTCATGCTGGAACATTCCATTTAGGACTTTCATAAGCCCCCAGGTCCCCACATTAAAATCTGCTTTTATTAGCGTTTATAAAAAATGTAAAGGTGCTGTAGTATGTAACAAAATGGAGAGATGGAGACACGGGCCGAATTAAAGGGCTTGCAGTGACCAGTGAAGACTAAACTCACCTCTGTAGAAGTTGAAGAGGGGAAGGCTGCAGTAGACTGGTAGAATTGTTCCTCAGTGGGCTGAGTGTGTCTCTCTCACACAGAAAAGCTGCTACTGGCTCTCTGTATGGGGACCCTCTGCATCCACTTATATACAGGGGAGGGAAGGGCCCTCTCCATGGCAGAGATAGTGTGTGTGTGTGTGTGTGTGTGTGTGTGTGTGTGTGTGTGTGTGTGTGTGTGTGTGCGTGCGAGAGAGCCAGTCTCAGTATTAGTGGTGGGATGGGCTGTGTGTATAAGGAGTTTAGGTTGCATTGGGCTCTTTGGGTAGGCAGTTCGGCCAACTTGGGATGAAGGTGTGGAATGTGTCATCTCTGTTTGACAGACAGTGAAAGATGGGCAAGTACTGGAGACAAGCCAACTTGACTCATAATCAGAGTGTGAATGTCACTCTGATGTTTTGTTGTGAGACTGTCAAAAATAAAATAGAATGACGTAAACTAAACACACGTTTACACTGTAGCCTCAGCGTACACAGTTACATTATCTACTGTACATCTACATTACCTACACTACTTACCACGACATTATCTGCGTTATCTACCGTATATACATCTACATTTCCTACATTATCCACATCCAGAGTTCCTACATTTCCCACATTATATTCATTACCTACATCTATATTACCTACATAATCTACATTATTATACTTTATAACATGTTTCTAAACACTTCTACATTAATGTGGATGCGACCATGGTTATGGATAATCCTGAATGAATCTTGAATAACGATGAGTGAGAAAGTTACAGACGCACAAATATCATACCTCCAAGACATGCTAACCTCTCCCCGTTACAATAACAGAGGAGGTTAGCATTTTGGGAAGGGGGGGTGAACGGTTCACCCGATATGAATGGAAATATCCACACATTAAAGCTGACAGTTGCACTTTAACCTCATAGTCATTGTATCATTTCAATTCCAAAGTGCTGGAGGACAGAACCAAAACAACAACAACATTGTCACTGTCCCAACACTCTTGGGGCGCACTGTATATTGTGTTATACCTATGTATACTACAATCAATACAAAAATAACTCTCCAACAGCAAAACAACAGTCTACCCCTCATAGCCTGGTTCCTCTCTAGGTTTCTTCCTAGGTTTTGGCCTTTCTAGGGAGTTTTTCCTAGCCACCGTGCTTCTACACCTGCATTCTAGCTGTTTGGGGTTTTAGGCTGGGTTTCTGTACAGCACTTCGAGATATTATCTGATGTACGAAGGGCTATATAAAATAAAATTGATTGATTGATTGATAGTTGTGTTAACCCCCTAGTGACATTGAGGGATATATGAATCCTAGTGGTGAGCTGAGCTATAACGTGTGGTGTGCTGCTGTGCTCTCTGGAAGTGAACTAGGACAACACACTGTAGCCAGGACCACAACAGAAGCCCAATAGACATTGTTTTAGTGTGAACACTAAACATTATTACAATTGAATATGTATATACTGTGTACACTTACCTGCAGTATTCTTACTATTCATGTGTGGATTGTTATTGGCATTGATCATGTTACCACAGACTTGTTAACTGTATCATATGAAAGCTAGGACCACAACAGAACCAAGGTGTAAAGAAAAGTCTGAAGCCCAATAGAAGGAAGGTCAGGCACTGGTGTCATGCCCAATGAAACTCGGAAATGTCAATGGCAAAAAAACTTTACAAAAACGAAAAAAATAAGTATTGCACGATAATCAATTTTCTCTATATTTGAGGGGAAATATAGATGTTTTCTAAATTAGAATCTTTATTTTTGTGGTTATAAACATGACAATGAAAGTTTAATTTACTCTTTATAAAGGCATTTTCAATAAAGTAAGTTTATCATCAGAGACCAATACAACATGTAGGTTGGTAGCCTAGAAGTTAAAAGCGTTTGTCACGCCCTGACCATAGATTGCTTTGTATGTTTCTATGTTTTGTTTGGTCAGGGTGTGATGTGGGTGGGCATTCTATGTTGTATGTCTAGGTTGTCTATTTCTGTGTTTGGCCTGGTGTGGTTCCCAATCAGAGGCAGCTGTCTATCGTTGTCTCTGATTGGGAGCTATACTTAGGTAGTGCAACGGTTCTCCTCTTCCTCCGAAGAGGAGGAGCATGGATTGAACCAAGACGCAGCGTTTGAATAAGACATGATTTTTAATTAAACAAAACAGAAAACACGAACGAACACTTGAAATTACAAAACAAATAAACGATGTAGACAGACCTGAACGTCGAACTCACATGAAACACGAAGAACGCATGAACACGAAAACTGCATACATAAAACGAACGAACAAACAAAACCGAAACAGTCCCATGTGGCGCAACGACATACACAGACACAGGAGACAACCACCCACAACAAACAATGTGAAACAACCTACCTTAACCTGTTGGGGATGGGGGCGCTGTTTAGACTATTTATGCTAATGTGGCTAATTTTTTAAACGGCTTCCCACAAAATCCTTGATCGTACAATATGCATATTATTATTATTATTGGATAGAAAACAGTCTATAGTTTCTATAGGAGTTGAAATTTTGTCTCTAAGTGGAACAGAGCCCATTCTACAGCAATTTCCCTGACATGGAGTCAGATTTCAGAAATGTTGGCCACTGTTCTGGAGTCAGTTAAAAGGGCACTGTCGTTGCTATGACTATACGGACACTTCTTACGTCTTCCCCTGGATGCCTTTACGTGATGACGATTCCAACGGGCTCGATTGCTCGTTCACAGGCCCTACAAATGAAAAAAACCTTTAGCTAGCAAGTCTTTTCTTGCTGCGTAACGCGCGTGGAAGACACCGACCCTCTCCTGTTCCAAGCGTTAGTTTAGCCTGTTATATTTCTCCGGTCATCTTTTCACTCGTTATAGGAGTTACAAACATCACAAAGTAGTTAATTTAAAGCGTTTTATAGCAATTTATATCCGTTTAGTGCGATTTTGGGACATTTATTTTTGCAACGATGTGAAAAGTTGGGCACGCTTTTCAGTTCATCCCGAACGTAGTTGACATTTCCACATGGCAAGAGGACAGCTTTCCACCAAAAGACGATTTCTCCCAAGAAAGGATCCTTTGCCCAAGATACTGATGGAAGAACAGCTCAAGGTAGGACATTTTTATTATGATAAATCGTGTTTCTGTCGAAACATTTTAGTGGCTTAGGACGCCATGTTTTTTGACGTAGCTTCGCTTGGCGCAAACTGTATTGAAAAGTAAGGATAAATTAAAAAATGTAATAACGCAATTGTATTAAGAATTAAATTGTCTATCAATCCCTGTCCACCCTATATTTTTTAGTCACGTTTATGAGTATTTATGTATAAGAGTAGATCACTGTCTAAGTGGCGCAAGGACAAATTCTGACCAGCCGAGTTACATTTCACATTGTCTAACCATGATTTTGGTGGCTAAATATAAACATTTTCGATCAAACTGTATATGCATGTTGTAATGTGATGTTACAGGAGTGTCATCGGAAGAATTCTGAGAAGGTTAGTGAAAAAATTAATATCTTTTGGCGATGTTGACTTTTATCGCTCACTTTGGCTAGAATCAATGCTGGGCTGCTAATTGCTATGTGCTAAGCTAATATAACGATTTATTGTGTTTTCGCTGTAAGACACTTAGAAAATCTGAAATATTGTCTGTATTCACAGGATCTGTGTCTTTCGATTCGTGTATGCTGTGTATTTTTACGAAATGTTTGATGATTAGTAGTTAGGTAAACACGTTGCTCATTGTAATTATTCTAGTCCATTTGTGATGGTGGGTGCAATTGTAAACTATGCCATATACCTGAAATATGCACTTTTTTCTAACAAAACCTATCCCATACCATAAATATGTTATCAGACTGTCATCTAATGAGTTTTTTTGTTGGTTAGGGGCTATAAATATCTTAGTTTAGCCGAATTGGTGATGGCTACTGGTGTTGGTGGACAAATAAAAGATGGTGGATTATGCTAATGTGTTTTTAGGTAATAGATGTACATCTTTACATATTGTGTCTTCCCTGTAAAACATTTTAAAAATCGGAAATGTTGACTGGATTCATAAGATCTGTGTCTTTCATTAGCTGTATTGGACTTTAATGTGTGAAAGTTAAATATTTAAAAAAAATATTTTTTTTGAATTTCGCGGCACTGGTTTTTCAGTGGGGGGGGGGGGGGTGTGCCGCTAGCGCCACGCTGATCCTAGACAGGTTAATATGACTCTCAATTAGAGGAAACGCCAAACACCTGCCTCTAATTGAGAGCCATACCAGGCAACCCTTAAACAAACATAGAAACAGAAAACATAGACTGCCCACCCAAACTCACGTCCTGACCAACTAACACATACAAAACTAACAGAAAACAGGTCAGGAACGTGACATAACCCCCCCCCCCCTCAAGGTGCGTACTCCGAACGCACCACCAAAAGTCTAGGGGAGGGTCTGGGTGGGCGTCTGACCACGTGGTGGCTCAGGCTCTGGACGAGGTCCCCACCCCACCATAGTCAATCCCAGCTTACGCCCCCTTAAAATGACCACCCTCCTATTACACCTACTTAACTTAATAGGTAACTTCAAAATAAGGGGCAGCACCAGGATAAGGTAGCTCAATACAGAGAGATAGCTCAAGACAGAGAGGTAGGTCAAGATAGAGAGGTAGCTCAGGATAGAGGGGCAACTCCGGACTGAAGGGCAGCTCCGGACAGAGAGACAGCTCTGGACTGAGGGGCAGTTCTGGATACATGGCAGCTCTGGACGCTCATGACTAGCTGACGGCTCTGGACGCTCATGGCTGGCTGACGGCTCTGGACGCTCATGGCTGGCTGACGGCTCTGGACGCTCATGGCTGGCTGACGGCTCTGGACGCTCATGGCTGGCTGACGGCTCTGGACGCTCATGGCTGGCTGACCGCTCTGGACGCTCATGGCTGGCTGACCGCTCTGGACGCTCATGGCTGGCTGACCGCTCTGGACGCTCATGGCTGGCTGACCGCTCTGGCAGATCCTGTCTGGTTGACCGCTCTGGCAGATCCTGTCTGGTTGGCGGCTCTGGCAGATCCTGTCTGGTTGGCGGCTCTGGCAGATCCTGACTGACGAATGGCTCTAGCGGCTCCTGACTGACTAACGGCTCTGACGGCTCGGGACAGACGGGCGGCTCTAATGGCTCGGGACATACGGATGGCTCAGACGGCACTGGGCAGACGGATGGCTCAGACGGCACTGGGCAGACGGATGGCTCAGACGGCACTGGGCAGACGGATGGCTCAGACGGCACTGGGCAGACGGATGGCTCAGACGGCACTGGGCAGACGGATGGCTCAGACGGCACTGGGCAGACGGATGGCTCAGACGGCACTGGGCAGACGGATGGCTCAGACGGCACTGGGGAGACGGATGGCTCTGGCCGGATGAGACGCACTGTAGATCTGGTGCGTGGTGCCGGAACTGGAGGCACCGGGCTAAGGACACGCACCTTCAGGCTAGTGCGGGGAACAACAACAGGGCACACTGGACTCTCAAGGCGTACTATAGGCCTGATGTGTGGTACCGGCACTGGTGGTACCGGGCTGAGGGCACGCACATCAGGACGAGTACGGGGAGAAGGAACAGTGTGTACAGGGCTCTGGAGACGCACAGGTGGCTTAGTGCGTGGTGCCGGAACTGGAGGCACTGGACTGGAGACACGCACCATAGGAAGAGTGCGTGGAGGAGGAACAGGGCTCTGAAAACGCACTGGAAGCCTGGTGCGTGGTGGAGGCACTGGTGGTACGGGGCTGGGGCGGTGAGGTAGCGCCGGAAATACCGGACCGTGCAGGCGTATTGGCTCCCTTGAACACTGAGCCTGCCCAACCTTACCTGGCTGAATGCTCCCCGTCGCCCGACCAGTGCGGGGAGGTGGAATAACCCGCACCGGGCTATGTAGGCGAACCGGGGACACCATGCATAAGGCTGGTGCCATGTAAGCCGGCCCAAGGAGACGTACTGGTCGCCAGATATGTAGAGCCGGCTTCATGGCACTTGGCTCAATGCTCAATCTAGCCTTACCAGTGCGGGGAGGTGGAATAACCCGCACCGGGCTATGCACACGTACAGGAGACACCGTGCGCTCTACTGCGTAACACGGTGTCTGCCCGTACTCCCGCTCTCCACGGTTAGCCTGGGAAGTGGGCGCAGGTCTCCTACCTGCCCTTGGCCCACTACCTCTTAGCCCCCCCCCAAGAATTTTTTGGGGTTTCTTCTCGGGCTTCCTTGCTAGCCGCGTACCTTCATATCTCCCGTTTTGAGCTTGATTCACCGGCTTCCAGCCACGTCTCAATGCTGCCTCCTCATACCACCGATCCTGGGCTCTCGCTGCTTCCATCTCCTCACGAGCGCGGCGATATTCCCCAATGTGAGCCCAGTGTCCTTTTCCCTCCAATACTTCATCCCATGTCCAGGATTCCTGTTTAGTGGACCACAGTTCGTGGTCCCGCTGCTTGGTTCTGGAATGGTGGGTGGTTCTGTACCGGTTCTCCTCTTCCTCTGAAGAGGAGGAGCATGGATTGAACCAAGACGCAGCGTTTGAATAAGACATGATTTTTAATTAAACAAAACAGAAAACACGAACGAACACTTGAAATTACAAAACAAATAAACGATGTAGACAGACCTGAACGACAAACTCACATGAAACACGAAGAACACATGAACACGAAAACTGCCTACATAAAACGAACGAACAAACAAACAAACAAACAAAACCGAAACAGTCCCATGTGGCGCAACGACATACACAGACACAGGAGACAACCACCCACAACAAACAATGTGAAACAACCTACCTTAATATGACTCTCAATTAGAGGAAACGCCAAACACCTGCCTCTAATTGAGAGCCATACCAGGCAACCCTTAAACAAACATAGAAACAGAAAACATAGACTGCCCACCCAAACTCACGTCCTGACCAACTAACACATACAAAACTAACAGAAAACAGGTCAGGAACGTGACATAACCCCCCCCCCCCCTCAAGGTGCGTACTCCGAACGCACCACCAAAAGTCTAGGGGAGGGTCTGGGTGGGCGTCTGACCACGTGGTGGCTCAGGCTCTGGGCGAGGTCCCCACCCCACCATAGTCAATCCCAGCTTACGCCCCCTTAAAATGACCACCCTCCTATTACACCTACTTAACTTAATAGGTAACTTCAAAATAAGGGGCAGCACCAGGATAAGGTAGCTCAATACAGAGAGATAGCTCAAGACAGAGAGGTAGGTCAAGATAGAGAGGTAGCTCAGGATAGAGGGGCAACTCCGGACTGAAGGGCAGCTCCGGACAGAGAGACAGCTCTGGACTGAGGGGCAGTTCTGGATACATGGCAGCTCTGGACGCTCATGACTAGCTGACGGCTCTGGACGCTCATGGCTGGCTGACGGCTCTGGACGCTCATGGCTGGCTGACGGCTCTGGACGCTCATGGCTGGCTGATGGCTCTGGACGCTCATGGCTGGCTGACGGCTCTAGCCCAGTGTCCTTTTCCCTCCAATACTTCATCCCATGTCCAGGATTCCTGTTTAGTGGACCACAGTTCGTGGTCCCGCTGCTTGGTTCTGGAATGGTGGGTGGTTCTGTACCGGTTCTCCTCTTCCTCTGAAGAGGAGGAGCATGGATTGAACCAAGACGCAGCGTTTGAATAAGACATGATTTTTAATTAAACAAAACAGAAAACACGAACGAACACTTGAAATTACAAAACAAATAAACGATGTAGACAGACCTGAACGACAAACTCACATGAAACACGAAGAACACATGAACACGAAAACTGCCTACATAAAACGAACGAACAAACAAACAATTAGAGGAAACGCCAAACACCTGCCTCTAATTGAGAGCCATACCAGGCAACCCTTAAACAAACATAGAAACAGAAAACATAGACTGCCCACCCAAACTCACGTCCTGACCAACTAACACATACAAAACTAACAGAAAACAGGTCAGGAACGTGACAGGTAGCCTGTTTTCCATTGTGTGTTGTGGGTGATTGTTTCCTGTGTTAGGGTTTAGTTCACATTTCAGGACTTTTTTCGGTTTTCGTTATCATTCACTTTGTTATTTTTGTATTTTGTCATGTTCTGTTATATTAAACTATCATGGACACTTACCACGCTGCGTATTGGTCCGATCCTTCATACTCCTCGTCTGAAGAGGAGGAAAATCGTTACAGCGTTGGGCCAGTAACCAAAAGGTCGCTGGTTCAAATACTGAGTTGAGTAGGTGAAACATTGTTTTTGTCGATGTGCCCTTGAGCAAGGCACTTAACCCTAATTGTGCATGTAAGTCTCTCTGGATAAGAGCATCTGCTAAAATGTCTCCAAAACATGTAGGTCTCATTTACAGTATGTTCTATCAGATACCAATACAATATGTTAGTCTTTTACAGAATGTTCTAGGTCCTCAGGATTATGACTTGTCCTGTTAATGGACAGTAAAATATTTACACAGAGCAATACAATATTTTTAAAACAAGTCAATAGGGACCAATTCTGAAATTCTGAAAAAGTCAGACACGAAACAATTAACAATCGTAATTTACACAATCGTAATTTACACAAATAGCAAAAATGTTACATTGAGGAAAACATATTTTCAAATTCACAACCGTTACGAGTAAAATAAAAATCAAGTCGAGTAGCATGTTTCTCCGTGATCGCTAAAGTTACTTTGTATCGTTGGGTCAGCTAAGCACAGCAGCTGACTCGGGACGGGAGGCTACTGCAATGACTCGAGTCAGAAAACCTGCTTCGTGAAAACTCATAATGTTAGCAGCACTTCTACAGTAGCTTGCTAGCTAGGTTTTTGTTGGAAGCATTCAACATTAACTGTGCAGCACTACGTATGTGGCAGGTTGGTTCGCTGCATCGTTTCAGTGACTGGCTCAGTAACAAGCTAATGTTGGACAAATTATGATAGCTTTCGTGCCCATTGTCAAACTTCAGAAATACAACTAATTGAAGCACAGACCTGCTTTGCTAGATGTGAGATGGTGCGAATAAGAAATTCCTAACCAAAACAGGTCAACATTATTTACAGTTTTATCATTTTAGCTTTGATTAATTCAGCATGTTTTGAGGATGAAATGGGGTTAAGCAGACGATGTCACCTAGGTAGTATTTTCGAACGTTACGGCAGCCCATTGTAGCCGGACTACTTTTAATCTATCCCATTACCCTTTGCGAGATACGAGACAGATCAGTGAAGGCGGAATCGATGCTCTATCAACGCATGCGCCGAGTACAACAGGTGTAGATCTTACTGTAAAATACTTAGTTACAAGCCATTAACCAACAATGCAGAGTTGAGAAAATATTTGCTAAATAAACAAACAAAAAAAGTAACACTATAAAATAACTATATAAAATAACAGGGGGGGGTTGGCACACATCAGAATCATTTTGGTGACTCATCATACTCTCTGATGTGTGCCACAGGAAGTATTAGACTCTAGTCACAAAAGGAAGTTGTTATTTCAGCAATAATAGTTTTCAGCCCTCTACTGTTCTCTCTGCCCATCCCTCAACCCTCCATCCCGTCGTGCTTTTTTTTCCCTCATAGCTTTTCCTACATTTTCTTTTTACACTTTTTCTGTTTTAGTTTTTAAGAATGTAGGTACAGTAGTAATAATAAAATTACAATTAAAATAATAAATCAAAAATGTTTACTCTTGGTGAAAAAGACAGTTCAAATATATAAGTCAACATGCGTGCATATCCATAATCACAGTAAACTGTTATAAAAAATAAAATAAAAAATAAGAAAAAAGAGATACATGTAAATAATATAATAAACTAAACTATGACTGAATGTTTTTCCATGAAGAATCCCCTCCCCAAAAGGTCCCTTCACCACCATCCCCATCAACCTCCCCCATGGCAGGTTAATGGCTTGTAACTAAGTATTTTACAGTAAGAACCACAAAACACAATAATGATAATAATAATTGAAATTAAAAATATATATATATATCTACCAAGATATATATACACATACACACAAGTACAGTACATATACCTAAACATATTCACAGGACACTCAACTTGTCTCTTATCTCTTTTCCTACATCAGATATACAGGTGACATTTCCACCTGGATGACAGCACATAATCAGCAAGACGAAGATGCTCTTCATCCGAGGGAATGCCTGCCCATTCTCAGATGTCAGATAATCCGAGAAGATCATATGTCATTTACATTCCAGCCCTAACCTGAACGTTCTGCTTCTTCCTCCACACCACCCAGCGATGCCCCCAAGGTGCTAAGTCAGAGCCTTGTCAGCTCCAGATTTGACTACTTCAACTCACACCCTGCTGGAATCCCTGCATTCTCAGATTCCCCTCTGTTATTAATCTCTATATTGTAATCAAGGAAGTGTTTCAAAATGCTGTACTTGTATTAACATATATGTTCAGATCATTCCTGAGAGAGAAGGGGTGGGCGTGTGGTACCTTCTCCAGATGGGCGTGTGGTACCTTCCTCACCCATGCCAACAAGATGTTACTTCTTGTGGGGTCTTTGCCTTGAAAGTAAGTATGAGAGTATAAGTAATGTTCAACTAACCTACTGAAAGTATACTGACTAAAAGGCAAATCAGAACTGTCAAATTATATTATAGCTGTGTCGTTGTTTACTTGCGAATTAGAATCTTAAGTGTGACATCATTTTGTTGGAGAAGACTGAAATGCCCATCCAATTTTTTTCAAAGTTTGCTGAATGTGTTCTGAAGGAGGTGTCGATTGTCTTTTCAAATACGGACAAAGATGTTAACATCATGAGAGAGGGAATAGCAGTGACTCTCCTCCAAAACACTGGTATGTTCAATTTCTAATTTCATATAATTATAGATAAAAAAAAAACATTTATATGGATCTTTCAAGGTGGACAATAATGAGGAAGACACGAACTGGGTAATTGCTTGTTCACTTTTAAAGGCACATTTTTAGGAGTACAAATGTGTATAAGCAGTAATATTTCTAGAGGCAGTATCATCCGCTTTGTCTGATAATTAAATAATTATAATTCAAGAAAATGTATTAAACATTTTCATCATAAATGTCAGTTATTTTCAGAGTTTCTCCCATTCTTCTCTGCAGATCCTCAACCTCTGTTAGGTTGGATGAGGAGCTGCACAGCTATTTTCAGGTCTCTCCAAAGATGTTCGATCCAGTTCAAGTCCGGGCGCTGGCTGGGCCACTCAAGGACATTCAGAAACTTGTCCCGAAGCCACTCCTGCGTTGTCTTGGCTGTGTGCATAGGGTCTTTGCCCTGTTGGAAGGTGAACCTTCTCCCCAGTCTGAGGTCCTGAGCTCTCTGGAGCAGGTTTTCATCAAGGATCTCTCTGTACTTTGCTCTGTTCATCTCTGCCTTGATCCTGACTAGTCTCCCAGTCCCTGCTGCTGAAAAACACCCCCACAGCATGATGCTGCCACCACGATGCTTCACCGTAGGGATGGTGCCAAGTTTCCTCCAGGCGTGACGCTTGGCATTCAGGCCAAAGAGTTCAATCTTGGTTTCATCAGACCAGAGAATATTGTTTCTCATGGTCTGAGAGTCTTTAGGTGCATTTTGGCAAACTCCAAATGGGCTGTTATGTGCCTTTTACTGAGGAGTGGCTTCCATCTGGCCAGTCTACCATAAAGGCCTGATTGGTGGAGTGCTGCAGAGATAGTTGTCCTTCTGGAAGGTTCTCCCATCTCCATCAGGTTCTTGGTCACAACCCTGACCAAGGCCCTTCTCCCCCTATAGCAGAGTTTGGCCTGGGCTGTCAGCTCTAGGAAGAGTCTTGGTGGTTCCAAACTTCTTCCATTTAAGAATGATGGAGGCCACTGTGTTCTTGGGGACCTTCAATGCTGCAGAAATGTTTTGGTACCCTTCCCCAGATCTGTGCCTCGACACAATCCTGTTTCGGAGCTCTACGGACAATTCCTTCAACCTCATGGCTTGGTTTTTGCTCTGACATGCACTATCAACTGTGGGACCTTATAGACAGGTGTGTGCCTTTCCAAATCATGTCCAATCAATTGAATTTACCACAGGTGGACTCCAATCAAGTTGTAGAAACAGCTCACGAATGATCAATGGAAACAGGATGCACCTGAGCTCAATTTCGAGTCACATAGCAAAGGGTCTGAAAACTGATGATATTTTTTTGCAAAAATGTCTGAAAACCTGTTTTCGCTTTGTCATTATGGGGTATTGTGTGTAGATTGATGAGGAATTTATTTTATTTTATCAATTTTAGAATAAGGCTGTAACGTAACAAAACGTGGAAAAAGTGAAGGGGTCTGAATAGTTCCAGAATGCACTGTATATGCATAAGTATATACACAAGTACAGTTCTCTCTAATATAGTTTGTACCTTTCAGAGAGAAACACATGCATGTTGAAAGCAAACAGGAATGAGATGTGACTGCTGCTTACAATATTGATTAAATCCGTTTTTTTCAACATTCCCAGAGTCACAAAGAACCCACTAACATGAGGAAACAGCCCATAATAGTAAAAAGAAAATATACTTAGTATGTATACAATACAGCAGAATAACAAATGTTTATCAGCAATAAAAAAAGGTTCCCAACACATTAAGGTCTGTGTGCAGGTATTTGAACGACCAATCAGTCAAAGCACAACGCAGGTTATAGGTATTTGTGAGAACAAACAGTCATAAAACACACTGGTGTGTAAGTACAAAATGCACCACTTCTTTCTGATCTCTCCATCACACTTGCTCATGGGAGATTCATCCATTTATACCACAGCGCACCCTAGACTGTAGTCATCCGTGAAAGCTACACTTACGACTTACCTAAACAAACTTTGTGAGTGTAGAAAACATTAATACAGTTATTAAAGTCCTTGCCTTTCAACGCTCTCTTATTGTCAGGAATTTTTTCAAGATGTTTTATTTTTCTGTCATGTACTCATCTGTCGAAGTGTGTCCAAAATGGTTCTTTGTAACGTATCCTGTCTACCACAGGAGGTTGGCGGCACCTTAATAGGGGAGGATGGGTTCGTGGTAATGGCTGGAGCGGAATTAGTGGAATGATAGCAAATACATCAAACATGTGGTTTCCACATGTTTGATGCCATTCCATTTCCTCTTTTCCACCCATTATGATGAGCCGTTCTCCCCTCAGCAGCCTCCACTGCTGTCTACCTGGTATGTGCTGTACAAAATCCTGATTTGTGTTTGATTTGTGTTATTACAAAGGAAGATCATCGACAGCCAGCTACCTTGCCAAAATATTCTGAAATAACTTTTACTTTTTTAGAAAGAGAAGATTGAAATGGGCATTGTCTAATTGACTCAACAACCAAAAACACATATGTAAGTTTATCTTTCTTTATGACCCAAAACATCTAGTTGTTTCTGCTTGTTTTTCAAATTTAGCTGGCTAACTCATTAATCCTGCTTGTAGTATACCCCTTGAAAGAGGTGTCACCCAACGTCTGATTGTTCTGTTTGCTTCTTAAAGGGTAAACGGTTTTCATTGCAAGACGTAATGAATATAACCCTGGGGCGCATTCATTACGAAAACCGTTTACCGTTTAAGAACCAAAAGGAAGCAAACAGAGCAAAATTAGTTTATATTGGACAAATTCAGGTAAGTCACTCCACATTTCACTCTGTTTTATTCCATTTAATAACATTTTGCAACAGAATCAGTATAATTAATACGTCCCTGTTATGTTAGGTTAGGGTTGGACTGAAAACATTCAGGACGGTAGTCAGTAGATCTCCAGGAAAAGGGATTCGGAAGCCTTGGCTTTGGGCATGTCACGTTCCTGACCTGTTTTCTGTTATTTTGTATGTGTTTAGTTGGTCAGGGCGTGAGTTGGGGTGGGCATTCTATGTTTTCTGTTTCTATGTTTAGGTCAGGTGTAATTAGCCTTATATGGTTCTCAATCAGGGACAGGTGTTTGACGTTTCCTCTGATTGAGAACCATATAAAGGTAGGCTGTTCACACTGTTTGTTTGTGGGTGATTGTCTTCTGTGTCTGTGTATGTTGCACCACACGGGACTGTTTTGGTTTGTTAGTTCGTTTGATGTAGTCTGTTCCTGTTCGTGAGTTCTTTGTGTATTTATGTAAGTTCCATGTTCAGGTCTGTCTACGTCGTTTTGTTATTTTGTAGTTTGTTGAAGTGTTTTCGGTTTTTCGTCTTTACTTTAATAAACTTCGTTATGTCAAACTATCATGCTGCGCTTTGGTCCAATCCCTACTCCTCCTCTTCTTCCGAAGAGGAGGAGGACACCCATTACAGGGCACCTGTCACTGTCAACACTGAATGTTCTTAGGGCGCCAGCTAAAACGTTATATTATTTGATTTTTAAGAGAATGTCCTAAAATATATACATTTTTTGAATGATCCATACACTGCATGGTAGACAAGGGAAACAGAAGAAAAGTGAAATATGTCCTGAGTGAATATGAAATGGAGGATTGCACAGAACTTCTGGAAGAGCTGGAGAAGGAAATAGAACATGCAAAGAGTGAGGGTGAATCAACTGCGGTGGCAAGTGTAATGATGACAGCCGAGAATGAGTTGAGTGTAGCGGGAAGTGGAGTGGTAAGGAAGGTGGGTGACAAGTGTTAAAAGAGGGATACGTGCTCTAGTAGTTCGGAGATGGAACCTGGCGGGAGCGTGGAAGACGTACCCGCGGTGAGGACTGCCTCGTTCGGGCCTCGTTCCCGAGGATGTAAAGAATTATTCTGGCCCAGTGGGGGTGAGATTGGTGGAGAGAGTGAACCCTTGCAGTTTGGCTGAAGAGTGGAAGACAGTGATAAAGGAAAATGGAACAAAAAGGGCTAAAGTTGTTAATGAGTATAGGTTTTAGGTTGGAATAAGTTTCACTGACAATTATGCTTTTCTGGGAGATCCGTTTGAAGTATCTAGGATGGTAAGGGATGCATTGGGAAAGGTGGAGTCGGTTAGAGTGACCAGAAGTGGTTTTGTTTCGATTTTTTGTGTGTCGAAAGAGCAGAAGGAAAAGGCATTAAGGATTGACAAACTATCGACTTATGAAGTGGAGATTTTTGTAGCAGAGCACAGTTAAAAGGTGTCTTCTCTGGTGTCGCATTGGTTGTGGATGCCTTGTGGTTTACGAGGCGCATACCAGGAGTAGTTGGAGCACGCCGGCTGAACATTGTAGTGGATGGGGGAAAAGAAGAAAGCCTGTCTGTATTATTGATGTTTGACGAAGAGTATCTCCCTTCACATGTGAAGATGGGATATGTTAAATATTTTTACATTTAACTAGGCAAGTCAGTTAAGAACAAATTCTTATTTGCAATGACGGCCTACCCCGGACGACGCTGGGCCAATTGTGCGCCACCCAATGGGACTCCCAATTACGGTCGGATGTGATACAGCCTGGATTCAAACCAGGTACTGCAGTAACACCTCCTGCACTGCGATACAGTGTCTTAGACCACTGCGCCACTCGGGAGCCCAAATATGTGATGACAGCTTTTGTGTCCAAGACGTTATTTTGCCGTAATTACAGAAAGTATGGAGATGTATCAAGTGTGTGATTCACCGGAGTGCCCGGTTAGGGTAAAGGAGTATGAAGAGGCAAGGGTCAGGAATATACAGCAGGTCTCCTACACAGTGGCACGTGAAATAGCGAGGGGAGCTGAAAATATGGCTGTGGATGCTCCGCACACTGTGGAAATTCAGTGTTGTTCAACTGTTAAAGGAAACTGATATGCTGATTGTGAAGAAGGTGGATTTCATGGTGTTTATCTCGCATGTGTTTAATTGTACAGCACAAACAAACAAAAAAGGCCAAGAAGCTGGACATAATAGTACTTGGTGCTGAAAGGTTTTTGGGGTTTCCAGAACTTCACTGCGGAAACATTGCAAAGAATAGTTTCCAAAGATGTTCTTCCTTCTCAGGCAGTTGGGCATTAGCAGTTGAATCTGAATAAAGGAGTACATTAAGTTTTGTTTTTGTTTATTTGTTTTGTTTTTATTTGGTTAATTACAGTATTTGGGCAGATATACAGCCAGGGCAGTGGGTGGTGGCACACAACTGTGGCATTTCTTTATGGACTGCCATAATATAAAAGAAGAAGACCCAGTACAGTAGATGGTGGCCATAAAACTTTAAAGAAGAAGAAGTTATCTGATCGTGTCTACCTTATATTTTTCACTTCCTGATTTGTAGAAAGGGAGTAGTCATCCAACGCCTGCCTCCCCTCTACATCTCTCTCTGTTTATGTTGTAAGGCACCAGTCACTGTCAACACTGTCTGTGTTCTTAGGGTGCAAGTTAACACATAATATTATTTGATTACTGATATAATGTCCTAATTTATTTTTGTAGAATTATCTACATACAGTGCATGTTCATTTAAGTACAAATAAAACACTACAGTAATGTCATAAGGAATCTGGTATTGAAGCCCAGTAGAGGGCACAATTTACCCAAAATGGAGGAGCCACCCTTGCTACCACAGGGCAGTGTTGTAGCAGTCCCTGCTCTATACTTCCTATAACTGCAAATAGAAAATACACTTACAGTATATGTATGCAATATAGTAGATGAATCATCAAGATAAACAGGTTCACAACAAAATGAAGGTCTGTATACAAGCATTTACATAACCAGTCTTAAAGGGAAATAAAAAAATCTTCAACTTTATATTCATCATCTCCAGCACTACCCCAACATCATATGTTAAAGTGGCACATTTCTATGTTTTGTAGTAAAAACAAATTGAGGAAGACAAGTGTTTTTGATTACATCATCTGGTGTGTATTGTGTGATTTTAACAATTGGGGAAGAGGAGGAGAATTCGAAGGAAATTAAAGACATTAGCAAGTTACCTCCAAGCGGCAGGTAGCCTAGTGGTTAGAGTGTTGGGCCAGTAACTGAAAGGTTGCTAGATTGAATCCCCGATCCTAGGCTGTCATTGTCAATAAGAATTTGTTTTTAACTGACTTGCCTGGTTAAAAAAAAGTCAGGGACCTCCAGTGGCTCCTGGGACAACTTGGGGGTAGATATAGTACTATGTTCTGGCCTGCAGGAAGACCAAGTCCCAAACAGCAGAGCTAATGGAGAAGATAGAGATCCAGTGACTATCAATACAATGGAGACTGATCTTCAGTTTGGATGAGAGGGTGGACTGGGATGAGAGAAAATCCTCACAAGCTGTTTGGAAAGAAACCTTTGTGAAGAGATCAATGGTGGGATGAGTTGTATTTAATGTGCTTCTTATTTTTTTGAAAATTAGATTAAAAAAAAGAATTCACTGATAAACAGATATGTTACAGTTACCAAATACAGAGCCAAACAACATAAGGAAAGGAAACACCGATTTTTCATGTGGGTCGTTCGCAAATGTCACAAATATTCCAAATGTAATTATTAATTCCTCAACAATCCATTTACATACAAATGTCAAATATATGTAGGCTACCAAACAATCTTGCTCCAAAATATGTTTTCATGTAAAAAAAAATACAAATAAATAAAGATCCAAATAATTTTTGTTCCAGTTTCATGCAGAATTACCCGTATGACCGCTTATAGTTTTACCACAAGATGGAGATCTTGTGTCACTTTCTGTAGATGACAGACCTGGGCCCAGTTTCCCAAAAGCCTTAAGCCTTAAGATGCCTTTGGGAAACTGAGCCTAGTACATTTCATAAGTGTTGAAATGTGTCCAGCACCAGTACAGGTGTAGAAATGTTTGACATGGACATATATAAGGTAGTATACAGGGTTAAATATAAAGTAGCATACATGGTCATAGATGTTCATATATCAAAGGTTCCCCCTCTCCATGACATCTTGTTCATTATGATCGAAAAGGTTAAACTGATTCTAGATCAGCACTCATACACTGAGCTGCTTTGTGAGTACAGGCACAGATATCCAATGTTTTTTTTAAAGCATTTAGAAAAATGTAAGAAACTGTACAATCTTAAGATGTGAATTATTATATATTACTGAATTGTTGCAGTGAATCTTTTGAGATGTTATTCTACTGTGCGTTGTGGGTGTTGAAGCAAACAAGGCACTGTTGCGGTATTTACAGACAGGATTGATAGGCCTATAACTTGTGAGCTACATCGATCTTTATTTGATAGACCTACCAGAGAATTGAACATGTTTCCACAGAAATAGAAACTACATATTGGTCTGGGAGAGCGTTAGACAGGCTTTCATAGACTTTAAATTGCTCTCTATAAAGAATGTTGACTAATATTTTGTCATGAGGAGGGCAGGGGAGCCAACCCTTCCGCCGCAATTATCACCACAGGGAATCGCCCTCTCACTGAAGACAGCTCTGCCATTGACAGGTAAATTATGAGTCTAGATGAGGAGGTTCTAGTCTATATGGCTTTTAAAAGCATCAAGCTTTTATGCCCAAGTAAAAGATATGAAAACAAACTGCTTTTCTAGCTCACAGACCGCTAGGAGAGCCAAAACACTCACCGCAATCAGCGGTAATTGTGGAGTGGTCGACTCGTCATTGCTGCGAATGTTGCCATTTCTGTAACCAATCATCGTACAAAGCCAGCTGTCTGTCATGGCGCAAGGAGTGGACGCGCGAAATGCTCTTTCAAAGAAGTCCATTTGTGTTTGAACATCGCTGCAGGGGGCAACCATCTTTCAGATAAATGTTTTGTTTTAAATCAACCACTTTATAAAAAAGATACATGGCTTGTCCTCATCTTCCCACTCTTTCAATTTCCAATTGAAATGTATGTAGTAGCTAATACAGGCCTACACTGTAATTGCTCGCTAAACTTGCAAATATTGAATGTGTGGTGGAAACAATGATCGTGTAGGTCGAATGTCCACTTTGAATCATTTAGTTAAAGTCCACTCACCACTGCAACAATGTGGGATAGCCAAGTCACCCACTCATAGTTCACCGCCTTGGTCGGAAAAAAACAAGTAACGCTGATGCTAGCTTAGCATAGCTAGAATCGCTGTCACCAGCAGTCTCTAACCCTAATTTCTATATGTAATTATCTATCACAACAGGGCCCGGTTTCCCAAAAGTATATGGAGGTTAAATCACTGATAGAACCAGATCATATGGTTCTAACGATTAACTTAGACGTAAATATGCTTTTGGGAAACCTCTAACGATGAATTAGCCTTAAGATGCTTTGGGAAACCGGACCCAGGTTATTTCCAATTTTCCATCACTTCACTTATCTGTCACTGGCACATCCCAACATAAATGATCAATGGCGATACCACAATGAAAGTCTTAGATATAGGCCTACATTACAGCTGTTTACTTAACATATACGGTACAGTATTTATTATTAAAAACTATGGCAACACTACCTTGGAGCTTTTCAGCTACACATTAGCTTTGACTGTATTTTGAGAAACATTAGAACCATAGCATGGGCTACTATCATTTTGCACCAAAATGCGGTTGTTTTTTGAAAACCTCATATAATGACTCATGTTATGTGATAGAGTCCCATTGCACTATATCATATCGCTTTCTACCTGCCTTCTATCCATTCAGGCTTACTCTCATGGCTTGCATCCCAAACAGCACCCACATCCCTTTACAGTGCACTACTTTTGACCAGAGCCCTATGCTCTATATGAGGAATAGGGAGCCATTTGGGACACAAACATGATGTTAATGTAGGGAGACAAAGATCATCTTTACTCACATCAGCATAGGCCTACTTGTACCTGTATCCCTGGTGTGGTGGGAACAATGGTGGCTGATGGAACCATAGCCTGCTTCCCAAATAGTTCCCTATTCCCTATTTAGTGCAGTACTGTTGACCAGAGCCCAGGGAATTAGGGTGCCATTTGGGATGTCCACATAGAAATAGATGGAACCACTTTGAGCCAACCTCTTACTGGTTCCAGGTGGACTGAGCTTAGATTGGTCCACAATGACCTTTCACCTTTTTTAGAGCTCTTGTGATTGTAAAGCTGCATTTACATAGACTAGATCAGAACAGTGCACCCAATGAACACTCACTAGCCTACCTACCATCCACAAGTGGTGCTGTAGTAAAAAAGTATATATCTATGTTTGTGTCCTAAATGGTACCCTATTTCCTTTATAGTGAATAACTTTTGACCTGAGCGCTTTGGGAGGTAGTGAAACTATGTAGGGAATAAGGTGCCATGTGGGATGCATTTTATGGCTTTGTTAACACAGGAGTTAATGGTTTGGTTGATTTCTATTAAAGAAAATGCACACAAAAAAAAAATGAATTTGAATAATGGCTTTTGGAACAATGGAGTTTTTCCTCCACTCGACCCAAGAGGAGAAACATAGTGCTGTGTTCCAATTGGCACCCTATTCCCTATGTAGTGCACTACTTTTGAACAGAGCCCACAGGGAATAGGATGCCATTTGGGACGTGGCCAGTGATGCTGCTTCAACGTTCCCATTAATATTCAAGTGGTTTTAATAGCTTATATTCTAACACAATTAGCATACCTTTCACCGTGTTCACCGCATGCATTATTCAAAACCATGTAGCTTTCCAAAGAAATAGCTAGTAGCTTACTGTACAACATGATAGACAGTAAAGATAATAAAGCCTACTTAGTCTGTCGGATGCTCAACGATGAAGAACAGATGCTAGATTTTGATGAGCCTTTCGGAATGGCGAATTAAAGTACATTTTAGCCATGGTCGTTATATTGAATTTTGAACTAACAACAAAAATGCTAACATTTTTTCAGCAATTGATTATATATATGCTTTTGAAAGCCTTTGGAATGTGGAAGTTGTGACGAGGTAGTATTCTAATACCCCCCCCAAAAGTGAGCTATTGATTATATCTTGTTTTGAAAGCCCTAGGTTTGGGTATTGGAGAGTTAATTGTTTTGAAAGCCCTAGGTTTGGGTATTGGAGAGTAAATTGTTTTGAAAGCCCTAGGTTTGGGTATTGGAGAGTTAATTGTTTTGCAAGCCCTAGGTTTGGGTATTGGAGAGTTAATTGTTTTGCAAGCCCTGGGTTTGGGTATTGGAGAGTTAATTGTTTTGCAAGCCCTGGGTTTGGGTATTGGAGAGTTAATTGTTTTGAAAGCCCTAGGTTTGGGCATTGGAGAGTTAATTGTTTTAAAATCACTAGGTTTGAGCATTGGAGAGTTAATTGTTTTAAAAGCACTAGGTTTGGGCATTGGAGAGTTGATTGTTTTGAAAGCATTGGTGGAAGGGATAGATGTGAGTATAGTGGAAGGAAAGATGGGAGATCTCTGTCGGGAAAGGTCAGGTCTCATGGGGGTACAGGATGTTTTAAAGCTGATGGACCATGAGGTAGGGGCTCATCTCCCCTATCTCTCTCCCCCCCACCTACCTTTGCCACCGCCAAGGGGCATCTCTGAATTAGGTAGCTCGCTTGGCTTGGGCTACAGGCGGCTTTTTTCATGGCTATTTAAACCCACTCACCAAGCCCTCTCTTCTCTGTCCTCTCTTCCCCTGCCAGGTCTTAGGTTTGGTCCTATCTAAAAGCTCAGAATAGAGCATCCAAATATATATATATATATACATCCGCTGTGTACAATGTAAAACACCAAATAATGCATGCAGAGCAGAATTAGACCGATACCCGCTAATTATCAAAATCCTGACAACCTTCCATAACAAAGCCATCACCTACAGAGAAAGGAACCTGGAGAAGAGCCCCCTAAGCACGTTGGTCCTGGGGCTCTGTTCACAAACACAAACAGACCCCACAGAGCCCCAGGACAACAGCACAATTAGACCCAACCAAATCATGAGAAAACAAAAAGATAATTACTTGACACAGAATTTACAAAAAAACAGAGCACCCTAGAATGCTATTTGGCCCTAAACAGAGAATGCACAATGGCAGAATACCTGACCACTGTGAATGACCCAAAACTAAGGAAATCTTTGACTATGTACAGACTCAGTGAGCATAACCTTGCTATTGAGAAATTGAAGGCAGACATGGCTCTGAAGAGAAGACATGCTATGTGCACACTGCCCGCAAAATGATGTGGAAACTGAGCTGCACTTCCTAACCTCCTGCCAAATGTAGGACCATATTAGAGACACATATTTCCCTCAGATTACACAGACCCACAAAGAATTCGAAAACAAATCCAATTTTGATAAACTCCCATATCTATTGGGTGAAATACCACAGTGTGCCATCACAGAAGCAAGATTTGTGACCTGTTGCCACAAGAAAAGGGCAACCAGTGAAGAACAAACACCATTGTAAATACAACGTATATTTATGTTTATTAATTTCCCTTCTGTACTTTAACTATTTGCACGTCATTACAACACAGTATATAGACATAATATGACATTTGAAATGTCTTTATTCTTTTGAAACTTTTGTGAGTGTAATGTCTAATGTACATTTTTTATTGTTAATTTGACTTTTGTTTATTATTTATTTCACTTGCTTTGGCAATGTAAACATATGTTTCCCATGCCAATAAAGCCCCTTAAATTGAAATTGAGAGAGAGATGGACATGAATAAACAGCGAGTGTTTGACATGGATGGCAGAACTTCTCTTATCTCTTCTCCCCTCCTCCCCTTTCCTATCCTCCCTCTACTCTCTTCCCCGCTCCTCTACTCTCCTCTCCTGCCGTTTCCATCTCCTCTCCTGCCGTTTCCAACAGAAGGAGATGATGCAGATGATGTCGGCCCCTCTGGAGCGCATCTCTTCCGACTGAGCGCATGCAGTGGGACAGAGCCAGGTCCTGGAATCTAGCTAATGAGACACACCCCTGAGGGTCTGCCGAGCTCCCATTGGCTCAGAGGGCCGAGAGGGGGCGGATGGGGTGGGCGGGGAGACCGTATTGTATGCCCAGCTCCAATACAGCTTGCATCTAAATCAGAGAGGAATTATACTCTGGCTATCTCAAAATATAGTAGGCATTTTACAATGAAAAGCTACTTCTGTCTGGATTTGTCCATGTTGATATACAGGTTGGAGGGACTACAAAAATCCTTGTGTGCAATTGTCAGTGAGCCTAATTCATATCTAATGAATACTATTGGATTGGTTTGAGCTGATAGCAAAGAATGGCTGAGTTTGTTTTTAGTGAACAATATTTGCCTGTTTTCGAACAGATCTGTGAAAGGGGTTGGAGAAGATTATTTTGGGTTTCATGGTTTGAAATGCAGTGACTGTTGTTGTCCATAAGATGGTGTCATGGAGATGGATTGTTCCCTTCACTGTCACTTCTCTCTTGAATAGATTGTTCAGCTTGCTCTTGAATCTAGAATATGTTTATTCAACACTTTTTATTTCATTTTATTCCCCCACTTCTGTTCATGCTTGTATTGAGATTCCATTCATTGTATTAAAAAAACAACTGTGCTTTAAATACTTATTTTTATTACTTTATTTCAGGACGAGTGCCTCTGTCCTACACAGCGCCACTGTATTTTTGTATTTTTTTTTATGACCATGCATATTTCCCCGTTCATCAACCCAAACCCCAATACACTCTTAGAAAGTGTTTGACCCCACTGTATCCACAGCGTCTGCTTGTGGTAGAAGAAGAAGGAGGAGGAGGAGGAGGAAGGGTGAGGTGCTGTTGCTCATCGCTCGTCCTCGCCTCCCGATCGGGACGTTACCCCTGGCGATAACGCTATGGTTGACGGAGAGGTCAGGTGGCAGGACAGGAGGAGTGGTTACGCAACGTGACAAGCGTGACATGACACCGCCGGGTTCCAGGTGAGCTTCCCCAAATGAACAAACAATGTCATCGCCACAGACCCCTCTGAAGCCTTGAGAGGGAGCGCTGGGACAAGGGAGCTGATGAGGGGACCCAAGGCTAGATAGAGAGGTCAACAGAACTCACATGCCTAGGTATTTAAAAAAATATATACACTGCTCAAAAAAATAAAGGGAACACTTAAACAACACAATGTAACTCCAAGTCAATCACACTTCTGTGAAATCAAACTGTCCACTTAGGAAGCAACACTGATTGACAATACATTTCACATGCTGTTGTGCAAATGGAATAGACAAAAGGTGGAAATTATAGGCAATTAGCAAGACACCCCCAAAAAAGGAGTGATTCTGCAGGTGGTGACCACAGACCACTTCTCAGTTCCTATGCTTCCTGGCTGATGTTTTGGTCACTTTTGAATGCTGGCGGTGCTCTCACTCTAGTGGTAGCATGAGACGGAGTCTACAACCCACACAAGTGGCTCAGGTAGTGCAGTTCATCCAGGATGGCACATCAATGCGAGCTGTGGCAAAAAGGTTTGCTGTGTCTGTCAGCGTAGTGTCCAGAGCATGGAGGCGCTACCAGGAGACAGGCCAGTACATCAGGAGACGTGGAGGAGGCCGTAGGAGGGCAGCAACCCAGCAGCAGGACCGCTACCTCCGCCTTTGTGCAAGGAGGTGCACTGCCAGAGCCCTGCAAAATGACCTCCAGCAGGCCACAAATGTGCATGTGTCAGCATATGGTCTCACAAGGGGTCTGAGGATCTCATCTCGGTACCTATTGGCAGTCAGGCTACCTCTGGCGAGCACATGGAGGGCTGTGCGGCCCCACAAAGAAATGCCACCCCACACCATGACTGACCCATCGCCAAACCGGTCATCCTGGAGGATGTTGCAGGCAGCAAAACGTTCTCCACGGCGTCTCCAGACTCTGTCACGTCTGTCACATGTGCTCATGTGCTCAGTGTGAACCTGCTTTCATCTGTGAAGAGCACAGGGCGCCAGTGGTGAATTTGCCAATCTTGGTGTTCTCTGGCAAATGCCAAACGTCCTGCACGGTGTTGGGCTGTAAGCACAACCCCCACCTGTGAACGCCGGGCCCTCATACGACCCTCATGGAGTCTGTTTCTGACCGTTTGAGCAGACACATGCACATTTGTGGCCTGCTGGAGGTCATTTTGCAGGGCGCTGCCTGTGCACCTTCTTGCACAAAGGCGGAGGTAGCGGTCCTGCTGCTGGGTTGTTGCCCTCCTACGGCCTCCTCCACGTCTCCTGATGTACTGGCCTGTCTCCTGGTAGCGCCTCCATGCTCTGGACACTACGTTGACAGACACAGCAAACCTTTTTGCCACAGCTCGCATTGATGTGCCATCCTGGATGAACTGCACTACCTGAGCCACTTGTGTGGGTTGTAGACTCCGTCTCATGCTACCACTAGAGTGAGAGCACCGCCAGCATTCAAAAGTAACCAAAACATCAGCCAGGAAGCATAGGAACTGAGAAGTGGTCTGTGGTCACCACCTGCAGAATCACTCCTTTTTGGGGGTGTCTTGCTAATTGCCTATAATTTCCACCTTTTGTCTATTCCATTTGCACAACAGCATGTGACATTTATTGTCAATCAGTGTTGCTTCCTCAGTGGACAGTTTGATTTCACAGAAGTGTGATTGACTTGGAGTTACATTGTGTTGTTTAAGTGTTCCCTTTATTTTTTTGAGCAGTGTATATTGAACTTTTATTTAACTAGGCAAGTCAGTTAAGGACAAATTCTTATTTACAATGACAGTCTACCAGGGATCAGTGGGTTAACTGCCTCGTTCATCAGACCTACCTGGGTTCAAATCAGTAGAGGTTTTTTTACATTACTTTTTTGAGTATTTTATTGAGCTTGTTCTTGAGTGCCAGATAGACAAGATTGATTTGCACTTTGAGGAGTATTTAATTGGTTCTATTGCACAAGGCAAGCGCCTCTCATGTA
This sequence comes from Salvelinus fontinalis, assembly GCF_029448725.1. Lineage (NCBI taxonomy): Eukaryota > Metazoa > Chordata > Actinopteri > Salmoniformes > Salmonidae > Salvelinus > Salvelinus fontinalis. The sequence goes on along the minus strand of NC_074700.1, from coordinate 18,756,763 downwards.
TTTTAATTTGTTTCATATACTGTTTGAACCCAGGTCTGGAATGCATAGGGGTCAGGTCAAAGCCAGGCAGGCATTGCGATTCTCAATTCAGATCATCACTTCTCTCAATGTCAGGCTGGATCAACAGACAAACACGTTGGCATCTATAACCGCCCTTTTCCCCCGATGTCTGTATGTATCTCTCTCATCCTCTCTATCTCTGTTTATCTCGCTGTCTTTTTCAAATTTGTGCATCATTTCTTTCCTTTTAATGATTGTTTGTTCCTGTGCATGGTGGAGTCTATCCCAATTTGATGTAGTCATTGTTGGCGTGTGTGATCGCATTTGCCTAATTAATCGAAACAGCTCACCTGACGGCTGTTACCCGAAGCCCTAGGGTTGGGGTAAAAAGTTCACCATGGTCTTTGTCCAACTGCTGGAAACATCTAAAAACAGCCTTTGCCACACCTAGATAACCTATACTCACTCACTTAGAGATGTGTATAGTTAGATATAAAGTATACAAACTCACACACACAACACATAGAAGCCTTGTGCACTATTTATTTAGATGTATTTGTCTCAATTACCTAAGCTTTTCTCTCTCATTCTTTCTCTCTCTCATACACACACACACATACACACACACACACGCACACACAGAGAAACCAATTCCAAACAGTGGGGCTGATTCTATCGCCCTGTCACTAAAGAATGATGCAGCTCAGCACAGCGCTTTGGAAAACAAATACCAATGACAGACTAACAGAGAATTAGATATACACGCACACACACACACACACAGACACACGTGGATGCACACACACATGGACACTCATAAGCACACACATGCATGGATGCACACACACGCACACACCACGGTGGCCTCAAACCTAGATCTGAACAAGATTTACTCTGTATGTTTTTCTGTGTGTAACGGTAAAATAGTCCAAACATTAACAAAATATTTATTGAATATTTTACATTTATCTGCAGTTCTTGGAAGGATGTCAGTTTGTGAGAATCCAAGCCAGAATCTTAGAACATTAGAATATTCTAGAAGGGGGACAGGAGGATTCTGGTAAGAACAATGAATACACACAGTTGTGTGTTTCTGTGCCAGAGTGCAGCTTATGAATGTGTTATGTGTGGATTATGAATGTGTTATGAAGCTCTTATGTAGGTACTCTTCAAATATTAACAAGTTTTACCAAAAAAATCATAACTCTAAGAGCGCTGTCTGGCACTGTCTGACACCCTGTGAAAGTCCTCTCTCTTTTTTTTGGTGGGTTATGGAAGGGAAAGTTATTCCATTTTGGTTTTATCTCCATTACCGCCATCAAAATGTAATGGTTGTGTAGAGAGTGTGAATAGCAACGTCAGGTTCAGGAGAGGAGATTAAACATTGATTATGTATAATGAAGGTACTCTTGCCTGGTCTGGCCTGGCAGCCTGGTCTCATAGACTAGATGTAACATAGTAAATGTACTGTAAGTCCGGGACACTCAAATTAGTATGATATGTTACGTTTAATATGATTAAATAAGACCAATAGTTAGTAGGATGGTTGGTCGGGGTGGATGGGTGGGCGTGTAATTCGAATGTCTAGCAAATCTCATCTCAACACGGATAACTTTAACATTTTGCTAATTAGCAACTTTTCAATTACTTACTACATTTACATTTAAGTCATTTAGCAGACGCTCTTATCCAGAGCGACTTACAAATTGGTGCATTCACCTTATGACTTACTACTTTTTACTTTGCAAATACTTAGCATGTCAGCTAACCCTTCCCCTAACCTTAACTCTTTTAGCTACTCCTTCCGCTAACCCTAACTTAAACCTTTTAGTGGACCCTAACCCTATCCTTAACCCTTTAACCTAACTCCTAAAGTTAACCTTAACCCTAATCCCTAATCTTAACCCCTAACCTAGCTAATGTTAGCCAGCTAGCTACCGTTAGCCACCTAGATAGAATTTGTAAATTATCATACGCTTTGTCGTAACATATTGTATGTTTTGCAAAATCGTAACATATTTTACATTTTGCAAATTCTTAACATATAATACTAATTGTATTTCATAACATATCATACGAAATGAGTGATGGACATTCACAAATGAATACATACCATACGAAACGTAACATATCATACCAAATGGAGTGTCTCGTATTTACATACAGAATAATACAACATTTTCTGAGACCAGTCTTCCTTTACCTTGGGACTGGGTGAAGTCGGAGAGGGAGAGAGAGAGAACAAGAGAGAGAGAGAGCAGAAAGCAGCAATGAGCAAACGGACCAGAGGCAAATACAGTAGGCTAACAGGGAGGGAGAGCAAGGGGGATGGAGGGATCTCATTGGCTCGGTGGCCAGGCCGTGAAGAAGGATCTGAGTGTGTCTGCTCTGGTTGTGTTTGTTTTGATGTATCGGTGGCAGGGCTTGTATTGCCTAGCCTATAGCCTGGCAGAAAGTAGAGTAAAGTGGAGTGGAGTGGAGTAGAGTAGAGTAGAGTAAGAGGCTTGGCGGCTTGGGGCTCCAGCCGGCCAGGGCAGAAATGGCTTTTGGCAGTGAGTACCCCCTAGCTCCCTCCACCACAGTGGATTTTCATTAGTGATTTCACAACACATAGTCCCAGTGAAAACAGACTAATGGACTACACTCTTAGAAAAAAGGGTTCCAAAGGTGTTATTCGGCTGTCCCCATAGGATAACCATTTTTGGTTCCAGGTAGATCCCTTTTTGGTTCCATGTAGAACCCTCTGTGGAAAGGGTTCTAACTGGAACCAAAATAGGTTCTTCAAAGGGTTCTTGTATGGGGACAGCCAAAGAACTCCTTTAGGTTCTAAATAGCACCTTTTTTTCTAAGAGTGTATACACACAGTGAACAGAAGAGGAATCTAGTGCAGAGAAGAACGGAGCTATATCCCAGTCAAGTCAATTTAAGAGTTATAGGAAGATGTTCTCCAAACTACAGTGAGTGTACCGACACACTACAATGGCCTGTAGGTTATTTTCTCTATAGCTTACTTAGACAAATTCTATGCCTGCTTGAATACTCTATCATAGTCACAGTTGGATAAAATGATCGTTTTCTGTCTATGAAGTAAGCTAGTAAGCTAAATGTCTATAGTCTATATTATCCTGTCCCTGCTTGGAAAGACATCTAATGTAAAATAGACACAGTGACATATGGTGTGCCAAGCTGTGGCCAGGAGAATGGTCATATACTCATAAAACCAGATCCATTACTGGGGGATTTTAACAGCGAGGTCAAGAGTTCACATCACATCACATGAAGAGAGAGAGAGAGCTTGACATTTGCTGCTGTTACCATGGGGACTGCTGCCTAGCCTAGGGGCTGGTCTGGTGAGAGAGTGAGAGTGAGAGATGCATAGCATAGCTATCTTTCAGCCCATGTCCCAGCCCAGGTGCAGATCATGTGCCCTGACGGAAAACGTGCACACTCTAAAAAGTGCTGGGTTGTTTGGTTGACCCACCTGCTGTGCTGGGTTGCAGGCATTGAGCCACTTAGTTGGGTTGTTTTCTTTCAAAACTGCTGGGTTATTGATGATGGGTGCTGGTTTATTGGTGCTGGGTTGTTTTAAGATAAGACCCAGCTGGTCAGATCAGAAGACTGGAGGCGTAGTTTAGTATGGGCGTGGCTTTCAGATAGTTATTTTTAGTCACCCATGAGAATAAATGTCATTCCTGTTCATCTGTTCTGTTGTATAGTTATCACATGTTAATGTTGAAGATTGACATTTTTGTAGCTTCAATGAGGCTTACAGATGTGTAGGAGTTCCCTAAAAGCCTATGCCTTATCAGGCAACAAGATGGTGTACCTTATTATAATATTTAATAAATAATATTATAGAAGAATGTGTAAATGTAATATGATGAACAACAATGACATTTACTCTCATGGGTGGCCAATAATATCTAGCTGAAAGACAGCCTCTAATAAGCCACGCCCCCTGAAAATAACCTAAGGATTATATTCAAAAAGACCCAGCTGCTAGGTCACCCAATCTTGAGAGTAAAAAATAAATGTTTAAATTAACCCATGTTTGGGTTATCCCAACCTGGGCTACTACTATTGTTTTCACAACATTTCAAAACACGTTTAATGTCTGCAGGCGAATGCACTTCAGTCTGCACTTCAGGGTCTGCATTCTAAACGCTCTTTGTGCTGTTGTTGAGTTTATGCCTTCCCTATTGGAATAAAATGCTGCATTTGTTTTGCCTGCACCATGCTAGGAAAAATGAAGACATTCAATATATTAACGTGTGTGTTTGTGTGTGTGTGTGTGTGTGTGTGTTTTTGAATGTATGTGTGCTGTTGCCCTCGTTATTCATCACATAGACCGAGGTCTGGTAACAATAGGAGACAGATGCATGAATAGTGACTATGCTTGTCGCCATGAATGTTCAATGTAGTGAAGCTAACATTAAAATGTGTTTTCATCTTTGCACCGATGTGCAAACTTGCCCTCCCTGGGACTAAATATTTTGGCAATATGCGTTTATGAAGTATATAATCCTCCATGAGGTTAGGATGACTATTGTTCTGTGTTGTAACAACATGTAGCCTCGGTTTCAACGTTTTGGGACAACTGCCATGACTGTTTAAAGTGGAAAGGTGACATGGAACTTTAGGGGCCAAACATAATTTCTCCTCCATGCGCATTCTGTCTCTAGGCTGGGCTGAACCCAAGTATGTCCAGTAATTCTATATTATGTTACTCTAGCCTATTCATGTGAGGAAACTACTTCATTAGAAAGACAGATTCAATTATAGACTATACTATCATTAAAATAATATAAAATTAGCCCATATTAGCTCCATATCACAATTGTAAAATATCTCAATATTCCATTTCAATAATATTTTTTTATTGTAAAAACAGAGGTTAGGGAAATAAATTAAAATTGTATTTTGTGTTACTTGACATTTTAGGATTACACTTTGGGAAGTGGATTGTGGTTTTGCAATTATAATAATTATTAGCTACTAAATAAACAGATGCAGTTTTTCCTGTTAGATAGTCAAATGATAAGGTATAGGCCTCTTAATAATGAGTATATATGTTATTATAGTAGCCTATATGATAGTACAATGCCTGCACAATAATATTTTTTATAAAAGCTCTTGAGTAAATCAACGGTTAAATAACCGTTGAAAGAGATAATCTACCGATATTCTCCCTATACACAATTTGAAATATGCTACAATTGTAGGCCTAATGTTAAAACTGCAATATAATTGTATAATTAATTTAGCTCATACAATACTGTACAATTTCATTTGCAATAAAATCCTGTTTTCATAGCCTGTGAAATAAATGCAATAGCCTACATATTTATTTACCAGGTATTTTACATGCTTCTTTTGAGATGGATTAGATTCCATTAGTTTGATTATGATTCGAGGATAGGGATACATTTTAATCATTTATTACATCAGATGAAAATAGAAAGGAGAATGAAATGATGAAACCTGCGCACTACTCAAGAAGGACTGCCACGAGACTCCAGCCTGGCTACATTCTTCCTAGAATGCGGTCGGACAATCAACCACGTGCGGGCGCGCTACGTACATGCTGATCACACTTGCAGTCTGTTGGGCGGACAAAACCGCAGAAAACCAGGTAATTTTAAGAATAATAACAATACAACTTGTATTTTATTATTGTAATGTTTAAAAAAAAAAATATATATATAGTCTATTGAAATTTATAAAATACGTTTAGACTTCAATCAATCAGATTTATGAGTGTGCTGAGATGAATAGTCTTGTTGCATGCATACAGATTTATGTCCTATACTTTGTGACAATATCTATATTGGATTTATCACAATATCCCTTTAGATGCAATTTGACAAAATTTCTGTTAATTGACTAGCCTACATAATGCCATTTTATTTGGGTTATTATTATTTTCACATTTATATTTAGGTAACTAATTAATTCTGCTGGTTTGTTTTATGTTTTACATTAATCCCTACAGCCTTTCAACAAGAAAGGAGAACGTTTCTAAATAGAATACGAGGGAATCACTTGAATCCTACGGAGCCAAGGACCCAGGGCGCGATGCGAGGCAGGCACCTTTGCACAACCCATGTCCCTGCGCGCAGTGCATTCACAGTTCACGGAGTCCTCGACCTAAATGTGATGTGACGGGAGAACCTTTACTGAAACTAACGGGAATATAGTATCGTGGAAGGCTGACCGAGCTGTGAACCGAGGCCCTAACACGGAGCAAATTAACATCAACGAAAATAGCACTGCGTTTTAAGATCGCTATATGCGCGAAGCAGCAAATGCAGCCAGCGGTGTCAGGTCTCCTTAGCGCGCGGATGCATAGCAAATAGCCTCCCCGCTTCAAGTTACAGAGCGCGGGCGGGCAACTCACAGAACGTCCTCTGGCCTAGGTCTTCGAACACCAGACACAGAGATGGAACTGGAAGAAGTGGTTCTGGAAATAATATTTGCTCAGCCTGCGTCCTTTTGGCAAGCAAGCAGTACAATAGCAGTCTACTACATTATCTCTCATCATGGCATCGGCTGAACTAGTAGCCAGGATGATAACGCTGTCTCTGCCCCTGTTATCCTTGGCACATAGCCTGCCAATGCAACGGCTGTCCAGTTTCATTGGACAAGTCAGGAAATATATATATGATAGCACACTATAGCCTGCATGTGTTACCTGTTCACAGGGTGGCCTATACACCTGTTTAGATGGTATGCACAATAAAAAACAGTTTGGGACCTAAACTATCCAACATCCCCATACACCATATTCAACCCTGTCACAGATATTCAGCCACAATTCAGAGGTCTGGATACAGCTACAGGGACCTTGCAGGAGTAGTGAGCAGAGACTGGGTCTGAGACAGATTACTATCATGCTGTAAGAATGGCTGAGGCAGAAATGTATTTTCCGGTTCAATGGAATATATAGGCTGAAATGGTACCCTATCCACTACATAATGCACTACTTTGAGCAGGACCATGTACAATATTAAGGCTGATTCTAAAATGGATCTGGTCAAAAGTAGCACACTACATAGGGAATAGGGTGCCATTTGGGACATAACCATAGTGTGCTTGACCTGCATCAGGCAACAGCAGCTTATACACCATGGTGTCAGATGTGGGTTCAGTTACTATTTGAAATCTTTCAAATACTTTTGCTATAGGCTGCCTAAAGTGCCGGTGGGATATACAGACTTGGGACTTTTCTATTGGTCCATTAAGCCAGAGGAACTCAATCAAGCACAGATATATTACTTGAAATAATTTCAAATAGTATTTGAACCCAGGTTGAATGTTAGAGGCCTGCAGCTGAACAAAGTTGGTTCGACATTCATGATCATCAGAAGGAGTTACATACAGCCGACTGTCATTAAGAAAATGCTTGAAGTGCTTTTAAACCAATTATGTATGCCATCAGCTAATTAATTCCACTGCTGGCAATCCAGGCTGGGGCTTAGGAGGTGGAGGAGTGGACAGAGGAGGGGGGGGGGGGGGGGGGTGAACTGTTGACTCTCTGTTGTTCATCCTTTCAATAACTTGCCCCTAGGCCTACGTGTGTGTGCGTGCGTGTGTGCGTCCGTGTGTGTGTGAGCACATGAGTGCTTCACTGAACCCTGCCACCTAAAGTTTGCAAACTGCAGGATGGCTTCATCCCAACATGTAGCTTCAGTCCGTTAGCTAGAGTCAATTCAGTCAGACTCTGCCACTAACACAATGGGGCTGTTACAACACATCAATGGAGAGGTTGAATGCTTTCTTAATCAAGTTGGATAGATTACATAGGATTCACCTTTGTTACACATTATTTGAATACACAAAACTATATTTTACTTCAATGAAAATTTGCTTGACTAATTGGTAGTAATCAAAGGGAGCAATTTGAAGATAAAAGACTAAATGAGAGGGAGGAATATGGAGAGTGTGAGGTGAGGAGCATCGCTTAAAAGCAGGGATGGGCAACTGGCGGCCCCCTTTTGAAGGTCCTTGGATCAATTTCACCCCCCACCCCAACAAAAAAACAACAACTGTGGCCCGTCATGATGAGTTCATATTTTTTTGTGGCCCCCACCCCAATCAAAGTTGCCCATCCCTGCTTTATTACAAGTCAAAAGCAAAAGGGAGGGCGGGAGAGAAGTCCTTCATCATTGCAAAAGGAAAAGTAATAGATGTTTTCTGCCGTAAAACAGAAAGCAAGAGGGACGGGTATGAGAGAGAGAGGGAGAAAGAGAGAGGTCCCTTTCACTTGCATCCTTTAAAGGTCCAATGCAACCATTTGTATCTAAATATCAAATCATTTTTGGGTAATAATTAAGTACCTTACTGTGATTGTTTTCAATTAAAATGGTAAAAAAGAAACAAAAATTGCTTCTTAGCAAAGAGAAATTCCTTGATTTTGTCCCCCCACACCAGACGGGATCAGAACACACAGGTTGCAATATCAAAACAAACTCTGAACCAATTATATTAATTTGGGGACAGGTCGAAAAGCATTAAACATTCATGGCAATTTAGCTAACTAGCTTGCTGTTGATAGCTAATTTGTCCTGGGATATAAACATTGGGTTGTTATTTTACCTGAAATGACACAACAGACCGGAGTGTGGACCTCAGTTCATCTTTCAATCACCCACGTGGGTATATGCTCCTAAAAACCAATGAGGAGATGGGAGAGGCAGGACTTGCAGCGCGTTGAGCATCACAAATAGAACCAAGTTCAAGAGAGCAGTGTGGAGCAATGATTGAATAACATGTACAGTGGGGAGAACAAGTATTTGATACACTGCCGATTTTGCAGGTTTTCCTGCAAAATGACAGACCTCTACATGCTTTGTAAGTAGGAAAACCTGCCAACCCTGCAGTGTATCAAATACTTGTTCTCCCCACTGTATGTGTAAATTTAGTTTTGCAACGCTCACGCAACGCATCTGATCTGGTCAGCATGAACACTAAAATGGCATTATCAGAATTTTCACAATTTCACAGTATTATCCCAACCTCAGTGTGGAAATATATGTTTTTGACTGCACTGGTCCTTTAAACCAAATAACACGAGTCAAAAGCAAAAGGAATTTAATAGCAGAGGAAAGTGAAATGTTTTCTACCGTAAAATAGAAAGAAAGAGGGATGTGTGTGAGATAGCGAGAGAGAGAGTGTGAAATAGAGGTTCCCCCAAGATTTATCCAGCTGGCTAATGGGGGGGGGGGGGGGGGGTCTTCAAACCCAGTCATCTGACAGCTAATAAGAACCTTGATGTGGCCACCGATTAGAGGTCAAGCCAACACTCAGTCACAGGTACTGTCACACAGACTACAGCTAGAATAAGCTCACACAGCAAAAGCATAAACATACAAAAAAGTTCCTTGCAATATTATACTGTCCCTAGCATATGGTGACATGAGGAGGGGTGGAGAGGAGAGGAGAGAAGGCAATATTATACTGTCCCTAGCATATGGTGACATGAGGAGGGGTGGAGAGGAGAGGAGAGAAGGCAATATTATACTGTCCCTAGCATATGGTGACATGAGGAGGGGTGGGGTGGAGAGGAGGGGAGAAGGTAGGTGGAGAACGGAGAAAATGAGAGGGAAAGGGGTGAGTCAGGAGGAGGGAAAAGAAGGGATGAGAGGAGAGAGATGAGCCACTTTGTCCTCCTATGTGGCACTTCTGCATCTGCAGTGAAAGGTGACAGAGCTAGGGTGTTTGACAGACCATGAGACGTCATGAAAATCGGCCTTCTCGCAAATTCTTCTGTAGCGTCCAAACGGAAAGATGAGAATCTCATGAACATGTACATGTCGGTTGTTTTGCTCTAGGACGCCCACAAGCATCTTGGAATTCGTCATTACAGCCGATCTGCCAACTTGTCTGTAGCGTCTGAACAGTTTGGGCTACACACTAATATGAAACCTCTGTGGAAAGGTGAGACTCGTGTTGTTTTGCTCTAGGACATGCCTCACAAGACTCGTCTGAAGGTGCCCCGGTACAAGTAGCAGAAATTTATGGAAGTATATATGGAGACTGTTTAGTGCCAAAAAGTAAGGGTTAAATACATTTAAAAAAAACATGTTTCATGATATTATATCTGTCAGATATAGGACAGACACCTCAGAACAAACTTACTCGATATTGTTTTTGATACTTCAAGGGGTCTTGAAATTCAAAATCAAATAGCAAAATGATCTACATGACCTTCATAAAACAATTCCATATAGCTTAGTAGAACCTCCCCCATCCCCTGGCTTAGACTCTTATGTGTTTTTAAAGAGCTAGTCTTGTAAACCTCAGAATGTTTTCACACTTGCCTCATGTTTCTCAGATTAGCACCTCTCAGTAGACTGAAGAGCCATTACCTGACAGTCAGTGTACAGGGCATGCTTAGTTACTGGTAAAATGTCCTTCTCTTGGGGGTGTGTATATATACACACACACACACACACACACAAGCCCATATGTGAACTTGCAAAAGTATGTCTGTGCATATATATGGTCTATCACCATATATCTCTGTGTGCATGTTTATCTTACACACCAATGCACAGTGTGTGTATGAATATTTTCAACATGAGTATATATGTATATCTGACACAGAATACATCTACCACACGTGTATGTGTAAGAGTGTATATGAGATCAACCCTGAAATACATCAACCCTGATATGGTTGTACAGCCTCCATTACTATGACGTCTACGGAGGTTACAGCTGTGTCAGGGCTAGTATTGTATATTTAGCCCGGTTGCCAGATTCTGGATGCAGTGTCTGGTTGCCAGATAATGGGATGATGGCAACCATACAGATTAGTACAGAAGCGCCCCCCCCCTTTTGTGCCACATTCAATTACAATCTCACGTCTCTCTGAGGCACCCTGCCCCTACCGGGAGGGTTAAGGGATGCACCAGCCGGGTTAGGATGACTCATAAGGGGACACGCCTGCATCAGTTACAGATCCCTGTGACCTTTAAACATGGCTGTCATCTGACTGATTCAAGCTCTCCTTTTAAAGGTTTTTAGGGAAGAATAGAGTAGGAGTCCTCAAAGTTGTTTTAGGGGGGGAGTTCAGTATAAGGAGACAGAGTAATGCATTGATCCAACTGTCATCACATTTCAACATTTTTATAAAATACAACATTTCAAGGAGATCAAAGACCCGATCCCTTGTCATATTTGTTGTTTGTTTGAAAGTACAGCGGGGAAAAGAGAGAGGGGGGATTTAGAGGGGCACAGACACCAGACTCCAGCTCCTGTAATGCTTTGTTCAAGGGTTGATTCCAATTTGATTCAGTTCAGTTTCAATTCAAGAACTGAAAAATCAGCATTGAAAATGAATCGATTTGTACACCAAGACATCCTTTTAAAGTTGTCTCTCAAGATCCAAACACTCCCACACCCAAATCCTGGGTAGAAAAGAGAAGAGAAGGAGAGATGCTGCCACACTGAATTATTAAAGTGGCTAATTAGGTGACTGAGGTGGCTGTATACTCTGGAGACACGCACAGAACACACACACACACACACACACACACACACACACACACACACACACACACACACACACACACACACACACACACACACACACACACACACACACACACACGCAGAGCTGCCAGCCTTTTAGTCCATCGTGTCTGGAGACAAAACCCAGCTGGTATGTAGTTGTTCTTGGCTCCTCTCCATGTTCCAACCCCTCAGGCTCAACAGTCAATCCCCCCAGACAGACGCACTCTTTGGGGGGACCCTCTCCACCCCACCCATCCTGTGGTTTTGAGTGTTTTATTTTACCCTGCCTGGACTGCCAGGTGGGGGGGGGGTTGCACTTTCAGGAATGTATATTGATCCCATGGCAACAGGCTCAATCAAGCACAGCTAAAGCTTTTGAAATGACTGACCCCAGGTCTGCCATTCACAGCATCATGTTGACTCTATCACTTCCATGTGTTTACATAATTCTCTCTCCTCTCCCGTACAGTATATACATGGGACCTATAACCCCATGTGAGAGCTATTTTGCCTCTAGTGTAACAGAACAAGTGAAAACATCCCTAGACAGACAATATTTACACAACACATTAAATTAGCACAAACGGGCTCCTACAGTGTACAACCCATTATATGGATACAATCAATGATGTATATAAACACTAGATTACTGATGCTATTTATTGGCCAATGAGAGACTCTGATGCCACCGTCCACCATATTGGTAATCCCACTATATGGATACAAGGATGTTTTGCATCCATCCACACACTATTCAGCAGGATCATGGTGTCTGTGTTCACACACACATTTGCACGTGCACACATAGACAGACACGCACGCACGCACGCACGCACGCATACAGACATCTCCAACTGTCTTTATAAGCCAGAGTGCAACGGCAGTCTAGCTCTTCCTCCTCCTCGGACGAGGAGAGGATTGAAGGATCGGAGGACCAATGTGCAGCGTGGTAATTTTCCATGAATTTAATTAACACAAAGACAAGATACTGACAAACTAATACAAAACAACAAACGACCGTGAAGCTACAAACGAAAGTGCAATACACAAGCTACTAACGTTAGACATAGACACTATACAAAATAACAAATGAACTAACCGTCACAGTCCTGTGTGGCACAAACACTGACACAGGAAACAACCACCCACAATCCCCAACACAAAACAAGCCACCTATATATGATTCTCAATCAGGGACAATGATTGACAGCTCTCTCTGATTGAGAACCATATTAGGCTGAACACAGAAACAGACGAACTAGACACACAACATAGAATTCCCACCCAGCTCACGTCCTGACCAACACTAAACAAGTAAAACACATAAGAACTATGGTCAGGACGTTACACAGAGGACAGTTCTGGGTCTGGCCCTGCTCAAAGTTGTGTAACCTAACTTCCTCGATCTACAAATGTACATGTGAAGTCGACTAATAAGACTAGAGTATCATCATTCATGATGTCATACTAGAACTACAGTACAGTAGATTGACAGAACAGCCTTCGAGCATATCAGCCTTGATATCATATCACAATAGGACACAAGAGAGAGGAGAGAGAGAGGAGAGAGAAAGAGAGAGAGAGAGAAGGAGAGGCAGAGAAGGAGAGAAGGAGAGAGAAAGAGAGACACAGAGAGAGAGGAGAGACATGACTCTCTTGTACAACACAACGAATCCCCCAACAAATAAATGGCAAGCGACAGTTCTGCCATGAGCCAGTTTTAACTTGCCTGTCTCTCTCTCGCACATGCCCTGTCACACATGACACAAATCACCTCGGGAATTGTCATGACAATGCCAGTGCTCATAAAGAACCGCGGACATCAACAATCAAAAAGCTGTTGCACAGGACAAGCCATGTCAGATTGACATTACACAAAAAACTACTGAGGTGTCTGGGTAAGGAGAGAAGTAAAGGGTTGAGACGAGATGGAAGACAGCCTGTAGTTTACGCTACAGTGCAGATTGGATTTATTCTGTGTGGATTTTTATGCTCCTGACTGCACAATGAATGACTCTGCCTGCAGGGACAATAAAGCTTTGAATTGAATTGGAAATGTTGGGCCTGGTTAAAGGTTAGCATTGCTGGTGTTACTGTTCTGCTGTCTGTTAATGTGCCTCACCCTGTCCCCCCCTGGCACAGAGAGGCTGCAGTGTGTCTGTCTGTCTATCTGTCTGTGGTGTGTGTGTGTGTGTGTGTGTGTTGCAGGTTCAACCTGTAGGACGATCGGCAGATCGCTGGCCACTCCTCCTTCAAGTCACTGGCCACTCCTCCTTCAACATTGTGCATACCACCCACCTGAGGGGCAAGGGACCCACATGTAATGCAATACAAACACACACACACACACACACACACACACACACACACACACACACACACACACACACACACACACACACACACACACACACACACACACACACACACACACACACACACACATAGTGGTCGACTGCGGGGGGCCAGGGACTGGCATGTCACTCTCTCTCACCCCTCCCTCTTTCATCCATATTATCACACTCTTCATTTACTCCATAAATTCTTCATCAACCCAGCGCCAGCTGCCATTCTCCTTAAATCTGCTTCTCCTCAGCTATTATCTTATTTATCACTCTCTCTCCCTTCTGGTGCTACAATTGAGGCAGGCTAAGAGGATGAGGAGAAGAGAAGAGAACAGCAAAACAATAGAATGGAAAGAGGAGAGGAGAGGAGAGGAGAGGAGAGGAGAGGAGAGGAGAGGAGAGGAGAGGAGAGGAGAGGAGGAGAGGAGAAATAAAAAAAAGAAAGGAGCAGACTGGAGAGGAGAAGAGAGGAGAGAAGGGAGGAGAAGAGAGGAGAAAAGAGGAGAAGAGAAGAGAGAAGGGAAGAGAAGAGAAAAGAGGAGAAGGGATGAGAAGAGAGGAGAAGAGAGGAGAAGGGATGAGAAGAGAGGAGAAGAGAGGAGAAGGGAGAAGAGAGGAGAAGGGATGAGAAGAGAAGAGAGTGGAGAAGAAGAGAGAAGAAGGGAGGTGATGGCAGGATCTCCACAGGGAGCAGGGTCCAACAGATGAGCTGTTTATCCTATGAGGACTGAGAGAGACACTGCATTAAAGATGCATCTCATGGGACCACAGCAGAGGCCTCCGCTTTTCTTTTCTATGACGGCTCACAGTGTGTACTATAGTATACACACCACTCATACTGTAAAAAACATACTACTCACAATGTATACTATACACACTACTCACTGATGACAAATACAGTGCATCTCAGTTGGATGAGACGTTTGATCATCAATGGTTCCACATATTTTTTGGTCCAGTAGTCCAAATCATTTTTCTTAGAAAATATAGAATTCCACTACCAGCTCTACAGTTGATCTGCAGTAAATTCATCCAAAATAGCATCCATTATATTCCATGTCTTTAGCTCATCTAACTAATGTAATGTTCAACACTCATATAAATACATGGTTACAGAAGCGCTGTAAGACTACAATGTACA